>NC_135096.1:1722500-1725000 GCF_051107435.1 Chaetodon auriga | reverse complement strand
GGTACCCAAAGCGGTTGGATTTCAACCGCTTTGGGGCCTTCTCTCCGAAAACGACTTTTGTCGTTTTTCCTTCCCCGCTCCTTCTGTACTTTATCTTTTTTGACGTTTTGTCATCGGGGACGTGGCGAAAAATGTAGAAAATGAAAGAAATGTAGAAAATACGCAAGACGCGCTTGGCTTTGGCCTGCGCTTTTCGCCTTCTCTCTGAAAATGACAAAGCGGTTGGATTTCAACCGCTTTGGCCTGCTTTTCGCCTTCTCTCCGAGATTGACTTTGTCATATTTTTCTCCCCCCACTTCTTCTTCTTGTCGTTT
The DNA here is from genome assembly GCF_051107435.1 of Chaetodon auriga. Taxonomy (NCBI): domain Eukaryota; kingdom Metazoa; phylum Chordata; class Actinopteri; order Chaetodontiformes; family Chaetodontidae; genus Chaetodon; species Chaetodon auriga. Next base: position 1,724,686 of record NC_135096.1, on the reverse strand, counting down.
TGGTTTTATGCCCCTGGTACTCTGCTCTCATCCCCGTGCCCTTGGTACTCTGCTCTCATCCCCGTGCCCCTGGTACTCTGCTCTCATCCCCGTGCCCCTGGTACTCTGCTCTCATCCCCGTGCCCCTGGTACTCTGCTCTCATCCCCGTGCCCCTGGTACTCTGCTCTCATCCCCGTGCCCTTGGTACTCTGCTCTCATCCCCGTGCCCCTGGTACTCTGCTCTCATCCCCGTGCCCCTGGTACTCTGCTCTCATCCCCGTGCCCCTGGTACTCTGCTCTCATCCCCGTGCCCCTGGTACTCTGCTCTCATCCCCGTGCCCTTGGTACTCTGCTCTCATCCCCGTGCCCCTGGTACTCTGCTCTCATCCCCGTGCCCCTGGTACTCTGCTCTCATCCCCGTGCCCCTGGTACTCCTCTCTCTCTCTCTCTCTCTCTCTCTCTCTCTCTCTCTCTCTCTCTTTCTCTCCCTCTCTCTCATAGACATAGCTCACCTGCCTGACCCCCTCGTCTTTTCACAGCCACAGGGAGGCTTCCATCCTTACCAGGCCTGACCCCCCCTCATCTGCTCACAGCCGTGGGGAGGCTTCCAGCCTTTTCCAGGCCCCCAGCATGAGGAGCAGGGCTGGGTGCTGGCTCCAAGCCTGAACCCCTCGTCGTCTTCTAGCAGCCACAGGGAGGCGTCTGGCCTTTCCAGGCCCCCCAGCCTGCTACTCGTGCTGGGGGCTGGCTCCAGGCCTGACCCCCTCATCTTCTCACAGCCACGGGGAGGCTTCCAGCCTTTCCAGGCCCCCAGCACGAGGAGCAGGCTGGGTGCCGGCTCCAGCCCTGACCCTCTCCTCTTCTTCTAGCAGCCACAGGGAGGCGTCTGGCCTTTCCAGGCCCCCCAGCCTGCTACTCGTGCTAGTGGCTGGCTCCAGGCCTGACCCCCTCACCTTCTCACAGCCACGGGGAGGCTTCCAGCCTTTCCAGGCCCCCAGCACGAGGAGCAGGCTGGGTGCCGGCTTCAGCCCTGACCCCCTCCTCTTCTTCTAGCAGCCACAGGGAGGCGTCTGGCCGTTCCAGGCCCCCCAGCCTGCTACTCGTGCTGGGTGCTGGCTCCAGCCCTGACCCCCTCCTCTTCTTCTAGCAGCCACAGGCAGGCGTCTGGCCTTTCCAGGCCCCCCTAGCCTGCTACTCGTACTGGGTGCTGGCTCCAGCCCTGACCCCCTCGTCGTCTTATAGCAGCCACAGGGAGGCGTCTGGCCTTTCCAGGCCCCCCAGCCTGCTACTCGTGCTGGGCGCTGGCTCCAGCCCTGACCCCCTCCTCTTCTTCTAGCAGCCACAGGCAGGCGTCTGGCCTTTCCAGGCCCCCCAGCCTGCTACTCGTGCTGGGGGCTGGCTCCAGGCCTGACCCCCTCATCTTCTCACAGCCACGGGGAGGCTTCCAGCCTTTCCAGGCCCCCAGCACGAGGAGCAGGCTGGGTGCCGGCTCCAGCCCTGACCCCCTCCTCTTCTTCTAGCAGCCACAGGCAGGCGTCTGGCCTTTCCAGGCCCCCCAGCCTGCTACTCGTGCTGGGTGCTGGCTCCAGCCCTGACCCCCTCCTCTTCTTCTAGCAGCCACAGGCAGGCGTCTGGCCTTTCCAGGCCCCCCAGCCTGCTACTCGTGCTGGTTGCTGGCTCCAGCCCTGACCCCCTCCTCTTATTCTAGCAGCCACAGGCAGGCGTCTGGCCTTTCCAGGCCCACCAGCCTGCTACTCGTGCTGGGGGCTGGCTCCAGGCCTGACCCCCTCATCTTCTCACAGCCATGGGGAGGCTTCCAGCCTTTCCAGGCCCCCAGCACGAGGAGCAGGCTGGGTGCCGGCTCCAGCCCTGACCCCCTCATCTTCTCACAGCCATGGGGAGGCTTCCAGCCTTTCCAGGCCCCCAGCACGAGGAGCAGGCTGGGTGCCGGCTCCAGCCCTGACCCCCTCCTCTTCTCACAGCCACGGGGAGGCTTCCAGCCTTTCCAGGCCCCCAGCACGAGGAGCAGGCTGGGTGCCGGCTCCAGCCCTGACCCCCTCCTCTTCTTCTAGCAGCCACAGGCAGGCGTCTGGCCTTTCCAGGCCCCCCAGCCTGCTACTCGTGCTGGGTGCTGGCTCCAGCCCTGACCCCCTCCTCTTCTTCTAGCAACCACAGGCAGGCGTCTGGCCTTTCCAGGCCCCCCAGC
>NC_135096.1:1707500-1710000 GCF_051107435.1 Chaetodon auriga | reverse complement strand
TCGTCGTCTTATAGCAGCCACAGGGAGGCGTCTGGCCTTTCCAGGCCCCCCAGCCTGCTACTCGTGCTGGGCGCTGGCTCCAGCCCTGACCCCCTCCTCTTCTTCTAGCAGCCACAGGCAGGCGTCTGGCCTTTCCAGGCCCCCCAGCCTGCTACTCGTGCTGGGGGCTGGCTCCAGGCCTGACCCCCTCATCTTCTCACAGCCACGGGGAGGCTTCCAGCCTTTCCAGGCCCCCAGCACGAGGAGCAGGCTGGGTGCCGGCTCCAGCCCTGACCCCCTCCTCTTCTTCTAGCAGCCACAGGCAGGCGTCTGGCCTTTCCAGGCCCCCCAGCCTGCTACTCGTGCTGGGTGCTGGCTCCAGCCCTGACCCCCTCCTCTTCTTCTAGCAGCCACAGGCAGGCGTCTGGCCTTTCCAGGCCCCCCAGCCTGCTACTCGTGCTGGTTGCTGGCTCCAGCCCTGACCCCCTCCTCTTATTCTAGCAGCCACAGGCAGGCGTCTGGCCTTTCCAGGCCCACCAGCCTGCTACTCGTGCTGGGGGCTGGCTCCAGGCCTGACCCCCTCATCTTCTCACAGCCATGGGGAGGCTTCCAGCCTTTCCAGGCCCCCAGCACGAGGAGCAGGCTGGGTGCCGGCTCCAGCCCTGACCCCCTCATCTTCTCACAGCCATGGGGAGGCTTCCAGCCTTTCCAGGCCCCCAGCACGAGGAGCAGGCTGGGTGCCGGCTCCAGCCCTGACCCCCTCCTCTTCTCACAGCCACGGGGAGGCTTCCAGCCTTTCCAGGCCCCCAGCACGAGGAGCAGGCTGGGTGCCGGCTCCAGCCCTGACCCCCTCCTCTTCTTCTAGCAGCCACAGGCAGGCGTCTGGCCTTTCCAGGCCCCCCAGCCTGCTACTCGTGCTGGGTGCTGGCTCCAGCCCTGACCCCCTCCTCTTCTTCTAGCAACCACAGGCAGGCGTCTGGCCTTTCCAGGCCCCCCAGCCTGCTACTCGTGCTGGGTGCTGGCTCCATCCCTGACCCCCTCCTCTTCTTCTAGCAGCCACAGGGAGTCTTCTGGCCTTTCCAGGCCCCCCAGCCTGCTACTCGTGCTGGGTGCTGGCTCCAGCCCTGACCCCCTCGTCTTCTTCTAGCAGCCACAGGGAGGCTTCTGGCCTTTCCAGGCCCCCCAGCCTGCTACTCGTGCTGGGTGCTGGCTCCAGCCCTGACCCCCTCCTCTTCTTCTAGCAGCCACAGGGAGGCTTCTGGCCTTTCCAGGCCCCCCAGCCTGCTTCTCGTGCTGGGTGCTGGCTCCAGCCCTGACCCCCTCGTCTTCTTCTAGCAGCCACAGGGAGGCTTCTGGCCTTTCCAGGCCCCCCAGCCTGCTACTCGTGCTGGGTGCTGGCTCCAGCCCTGAGCCCCTCGTCTTCTTCTAGCAGCCACAGGCAGGCGTCTGGCCTTTCCAGGCCCCCCAGCCTGCTACTCGTACTGGGGGCTGGCTCCAGGCCTGACCCCCTGGCCTTCTCACAGCCGTGGGGAGGCTTCCGGCCTTTTCCAGGCCCCCAGCATGAGGAGCAGGCTGGGTGCTGGCTCCAGGCCTGACCCCCTCGTCTTCTCGCAGCCACGGGGAGGTTTCCAGCCTTTCCAGGACCCCCAGCCTGCTACTCCTGCTGGGGGCTGGCTCCAGGCCTGACCCCCTGGCCTTCTCACAGCCGTGGGGAGGCTTCCGGCCTTTTCCAGGCATACAGCAACCTCTTTTACTTTTCTTTATTTCTCACAATTACTTTCTTTTATTTTTGTTTAAAAATTCTCAACCTTTGTATATATTCCACATACTATACTGTGCATACACAGTCCAACCTCCGATTCAGGACGAACGATGCGGTTTTCGTCCCGGCCGTGGCACGCCGGACCAGCTCTATACCCTTCACAGGGCTGGCTCCCAGCCTAACCCTTTTCCTTTCCTCCTGCCTCCACTCTCATTAGCCAGCCAGCCTGCCTGCCTGCCTGCCTTCACCAACCCCAAGGGCTGGCTCCCAGCCTAACTCTTTTCCTTTCCTCCTGCCTCCACTCACATCCGCCAGCCAGCCAGCCTGCCTGCCTGCCTGCCTGCCTGCCTGCCTGCCTGCCTTCACCAACCCCAAGGGCTGGCTCCCAGCCTAACTCTTTTCCTTTCCTCCTGCCTCCACTCACATCCGCCAGCCAGCCAGCCTGCCTGCCTGCCTGCCTGCCTGCCTTCACCAACCCCAAGGGCTGGCTCCCAGCCTAACCCTTTTCCTTTCCTCCTGCCTCCACTCTCATCCGCCAGCCAGCCAGCTAGCCTGCCTGCCTGCCTGCCTGCCTTCACCAACCTCAAGGGCTGGCTCCCAGCCTAACCCTTTTCCTTTCCTCCTGCCTCCACTCTCATTAGCCAGCCAGCCTGCCTGCCTGCCTGCCTTCACCAACCCCAAGGGCTGGCTCCCAGCCTAACTCTTTTCCTTTCCTCCTGCCTCCACTCTCATCCGCCAGCCAGCCAGCTAGCCTGCCTG
>NC_135096.1:1695000-1697500 GCF_051107435.1 Chaetodon auriga | reverse complement strand
TGGTACTCTGCTCTCATCCCCGTGCCCCTGGTACTCTGCTCTCATCCCCGTGCCCCTGGTACTCTGCTCTCATCCCCGTGCCCCTGGTACTCTGCTCTCATCCCCGTGCCCTTGGTACTCTGCTCTCATCCCCGTGCCCCTGGTACTCTGCTCTCATCCCCGTGCCCCTGGTACTCTGCTCTCTCCCCGTGCCCCTGGTACTCCTCTCTCTCTCTCTCTCTCTCTCTCTCTCTCTCTCTCTCTCTCTCTTTCTCTCCCTCTCTCTCATAGACATAGCTCACCTGCCTGACCCCCTCGTCTTTTCACAGCCACAGGGAGGCTTCCATCCTTACCAGGCCTGACCCCCCCTCATCTGCTCACAGCCGTGGGGAGGCTTCCAGCCTTTTCCAGGCCCCCAGCATGAGGAGCAGGGCTGGGTGCTGGCTCCAAGCCTGAACCCCTCGTCGTCTTCTAGCAGCCACAGGGAGGCGTCTGGCCTTTCCAGGCCCCCCAGCCTGCTACTCGTGCTGGGGGCTGGCTCCAGGCCTGACCCCCTCATCTTCTCACAGCCACGGGGAGGCTTCCAGCCTTTCCAGGCCCCCAGCACGAGGAGCAGGCTGGGTGCCGGCTCCAGCCCTGACCCTCTCCTCTTCTTCTAGCAGCCACAGGGAGGCGTCTGGCCTTTCCAGGCCCCCCAGCCTGCTACTCGTGCTAGTGGCTGGCTCCAGGCCTGACCCCCTCACCTTCTCACAGCCACGGGGAGGCTTCCAGCCTTTCCAGGCCCCCAGCACGAGGAGCAGGCTGGGTGCCGGCTTCAGCCCTGACCCCCTCCTCTTCTTCTAGCAGCCACAGGGAGGCGTCTGGCCGTTCCAGGCCCCCCAGCCTGCTACTCGTGCTGGGTGCTGGCTCCAGCCCTGACCCCCTCCTCTTCTTCTAGCAGCCACAGGCAGGCGTCTGGCCTTTCCAGGCCCCCCTAGCCTGCTACTCGTACTGGGTGCTGGCTCCAGCCCTGACCCCCTCGTCGTCTTATAGCAGCCACAGGGAGGCGTCTGGCCTTTCCAGGCCCCCCAGCCTGCTACTCGTGCTGGGCGCTGGCTCCAGCCCTGACCCCCTCCTCTTCTTCTAGCAGCCACAGGCAGGCGTCTGGCCTTTCCAGGCCCCCCAGCCTGCTACTCGTGCTGGGGGCTGGCTCCAGGCCTGACCCCCTCATCTTCTCACAGCCACGGGGAGGCTTCCAGCCTTTCCAGGCCCCCAGCACGAGGAGCAGGCTGGGTGCCGGCTCCAGCCCTGACCCCCTCCTCTTCTTCTAGCAGCCACAGGCAGGCGTCTGGCCTTTCCAGGCCCCCCAGCCTGCTACTCGTGCTGGGTGCTGGCTCCAGCCCTGACCCCCTCCTCTTCTTCTAGCAGCCACAGGCAGGCGTCTGGCCTTTCCAGGCCCCCCAGCCTGCTACTCGTGCTGGTTGCTGGCTCCAGCCCTGACCCCCTCCTCTTATTCTAGCAGCCACAGGCAGGCGTCTGGCCTTTCCAGGCCCACCAGCCTGCTACTCGTGCTGGGGGCTGGCTCCAGGCCTGACCCCCTCATCTTCTCACAGCCATGGGGAGGCTTCCAGCCTTTCCAGGCCCCCAGCACGAGGAGCAGGCTGGGTGCCGGCTCCAGCCCTGACCCCCTCATCTTCTCACAGCCATGGGGAGGCTTCCAGCCTTTCCAGGCCCCCAGCACGAGGAGCAGGCTGGGTGCCGGCTCCAGCCCTGACCCCCTCCTCTTCTCACAGCCACGGGGAGGCTTCCAGCCTTTCCAGGCCCCCAGCACGAGGAGCAGGCTGGGTGCCGGCTCCAGCCCTGACCCCCTCCTCTTCTTCTAGCAGCCACAGGCAGGCGTCTGGCCTTTCCAGGCCCCCCAGCCTGCTACTCGTGCTGGGTGCTGGCTCCAGCCCTGACCCCCTCCTCTTCTTCTAGCAACCACAGGCAGGCGTCTGGCCTTTCCAGGCCCCCCAGCCTGCTACTCGTGCTGGGTGCTGGCTCCATCCCTGACCCCCTCCTCTTCTTCTAGCAGCCACAGGGAGTCTTCTGGCCTTTCCAGGCCCCCCAGCCTGCTACTCGTGCTGGGTGCTGGCTCCAGCCCTGACCCCCTCGTCTTCTTCTAGCAGCCACAGGGAGGCTTCTGGCCTTTCCAGGCCCCCCAGCCTGCTACTCGTGCTGGGTGCTGGCTCCAGCCCTGACCCCCTCCTCTTCTTCTAGCAGCCACAGGGAGGCTTCTGGCCTTTCCAGGCCCCCCAGCCTGCTTCTCGTGCTGGGTGCTGGCTCCAGCCCTGACCCCCTCGTCTTCTTCTAGCAGCCACAGGGAGGCTTCTGGCCTTTCCAGGCCCCCCAGCCTGCTACTCGTGCTGGGTGCTGGCTCCAGCCCTGAGCCCCTCGTCTTCTTCTAGCAGCCACAGGCAGGCGTCTGGCCTTTCCAGGCCCCCCAGCCTGCTACTCGTACTGGGGGCTGGCTCCAGGCCTGACCCCCTGGCCTTCTCACAGC
>NC_135096.1:1680000-1685000 GCF_051107435.1 Chaetodon auriga | reverse complement strand
ACTGGCGGAGAAAAAGAAACCAAAGCGCAGAGGACCGCGGCCCGGAGGCCGGCAGACCCCTCCTGTCCGCCCCAGGCACCGGGCCTGAGGGGCGGGCATCGACGGCCGGGCGCCTCGGGCCTCTCCTCTGGAGGCCCCTGTTTCCGAAAAGCTGGTTTCTGAAATCGTGCGCAGACTCGCTTGGGAAGGCGGGTAAAAGCGCGCGCCGTTCGGAGAGAAGGGGGTGCCCAAAGCAGTTGGATTTCAACCGCTTTGGGGCCCTCACCCCAAAGCGCGGAGAACCGGGGCCCGGAGGCCGGCAGACCCCTCCTGTCCGCCCCACGCACCGAGCCTGAGGGGCGGGCATCGACGGCCGGGCGCCTCGGGCCTCTCCTCTGGAGGCCCCTGTTTCCGAAAAGCTGGTTTCTGAAATCGTGCGCAGACTCGCTTGGGAAGGCGGGTAAAAGCGCGCGCCTTTCGGAGAGAAGGGGGTACCCAAAGCGGTTGGATTTCAACCGCTTTGGGGCCTTCTCTCCGAAAACGACTTTTGTCGTTTTTCCTTCCCCGCTCCTTCTGTACTTTATCTTTTTTGACGTTTTGTCATCGGGGACGTGGCGAAAAATGTAGAAAATGAAAGAAATGTAGAAAATACGCAAGACGCGCTTGGCTTTGGCCTGCGCTTTTCGCCTTCTCTCTGAAAATGACAAAGCGGTTGGATTTCAACCGCTTTGGCCTGCTTTTCGCCTTCTCTCCGAGATTGACTTTGTCATATTTTTCTCCCCCCACTTCTTCTTCTTGTCGTTTTGGTTTTATGCCCCTGGTACTCTGCTCTCATCCCCGTGCCCTTGGTACTCTGCTCTCATCCCCGTGCCCCTGGTACTCTGCTCTCATCCCCGTGCCCCTGGTACTCTGCTCTCATCCCCGTGCCCCTGGTACTCTGCTCTCATCCCCGTGCCCCTGGTACTCTGCTCTCATCCCCGTGCCCTTGGTACTCTGCTCTCATCCCCGTGCCCCTGGTACTCTGCTCTCATCCCCGTGCCCCTGGTACTCTGCTCTCATCCCCGTGCCCCTGGTACTCTGCTCTCATCCCCGTGCCCCTGGTACTCTGCATCCCCGTGCCCTTGGTACTCTGCTCTCATCCCCGTGCCCCTGGTACTCTGCTCTCATCCCCGTGCCCCTGGTACTCTGCTCTCATCCCCGTGCCCCTGGTACTCCTCTCTCTCTCTCTCTCTCTCTCTCTCTCTCTCTCTCTCTCTCTCTTTCTCTCCCTCTCTCTCATAGACATAGCTCACCTGCCTGACCCCCTCGTCTTTTCACAGCCACAGGGAGGCTTCCATCCTTACCAGGCCTGACCCCCCCTCATCTGCTCACAGCCGTGGGGAGGCTTCCAGCCTTTTCCAGGCCCCCAGCATGAGGAGCAGGGCTGGGTGCTGGCTCCAAGCCTGAACCCCTCGTCGTCTTCTAGCAGCCACAGGGAGGCGTCTGGCCTTTCCAGGCCCCCCAGCCTGCTACTCGTGCTGGGGGCTGGCTCCAGGCCTGACCCCCTCATCTTCTCACAGCCACGGGGAGGCTTCCAGCCTTTCCAGGCCCCCAGCACGAGGAGCAGGCTGGGTGCCGGCTCCAGCCCTGACCCTCTCCTCTTCTTCTAGCAGCCACAGGGAGGCGTCTGGCCTTTCCAGGCCCCCCAGCCTGCTACTCGTGCTAGTGGCTGGCTCCAGGCCTGACCCCCTCACCTTCTCACAGCCACGGGGAGGCTTCCAGCCTTTCCAGGCCCCCAGCACGAGGAGCAGGCTGGGTGCCGGCTTCAGCCCTGACCCCCTCCTCTTCTTCTAGCAGCCACAGGGAGGCGTCTGGCCGTTCCAGGCCCCCCAGCCTGCTACTCGTGCTGGGTGCTGGCTCCAGCCCTGACCCCCTCCTCTTCTTCTAGCAGCCACAGGCAGGCGTCTGGCCTTTCCAGGCCCCCCTAGCCTGCTACTCGTACTGGGTGCTGGCTCCAGCCCTGACCCCCTCGTCGTCTTATAGCAGCCACAGGGAGGCGTCTGGCCTTTCCAGGCCCCCCAGCCTGCTACTCGTGCTGGGCGCTGGCTCCAGCCCTGACCCCCTCCTCTTCTTCTAGCAGCCACAGGCAGGCGTCTGGCCTTTCCAGGCCCCCCAGCCTGCTACTCGTGCTGGGGGCTGGCTCCAGGCCTGACCCCCTCATCTTCTCACAGCCACGGGGAGGCTTCCAGCCTTTCCAGGCCCCCAGCACGAGGAGCAGGCTGGGTGCCGGCTCCAGCCCTGACCCCCTCCTCTTCTTCTAGCAGCCACAGGCAGGCGTCTGGCCTTTCCAGGCCCCCCAGCCTGCTACTCGTGCTGGGTGCTGGCTCCAGCCCTGACCCCCTCCTCTTCTTCTAGCAGCCACAGGCAGGCGTCTGGCCTTTCCAGGCCCCCCAGCCTGCTACTCGTGCTGGTTGCTGGCTCCAGCCCTGACCCCCTCCTCTTATTCTAGCAGCCACAGGCAGGCGTCTGGCCTTTCCAGGCCCACCAGCCTGCTACTCGTGCTGGGGGCTGGCTCCAGGCCTGACCCCCTCATCTTCTCACAGCCATGGGGAGGCTTCCAGCCTTTCCAGGCCCCCAGCACGAGGAGCAGGCTGGGTGCCGGCTCCAGCCCTGACCCCCTCATCTTCTCACAGCCATGGGGAGGCTTCCAGCCTTTCCAGGCCCCCAGCACGAGGAGCAGGCTGGGTGCCGGCTCCAGCCCTGACCCCCTCCTCTTCTCACAGCCACGGGGAGGCTTCCAGCCTTTCCAGGCCCCCAGCACGAGGAGCAGGCTGGGTGCCGGCTCCAGCCCTGACCCCCTCCTCTTCTTCTAGCAGCCACAGGCAGGCGTCTGGCCTTTCCAGGCCCCCCAGCCTGCTACTCGTGCTGGGTGCTGGCTCCAGCCCTGACCCCCTCCTCTTCTTCTAGCAACCACAGGCAGGCGTCTGGCCTTTCCAGGCCCCCCAGCCTGCTACTCGTGCTGGGTGCTGGCTCCATCCCTGACCCCCTCCTCTTCTTCTAGCAGCCACAGGGAGTCTTCTGGCCTTTCCAGGCCCCCCAGCCTGCTACTCGTGCTGGGTGCTGGCTCCAGCCCTGACCCCCTCGTCTTCTTCTAGCAGCCACAGGGAGGCTTCTGGCCTTTCCAGGCCCCCCAGCCTGCTACTCGTGCTGGGTGCTGGCTCCAGCCCTGACCCCCTCCTCTTCTTCTAGCAGCCACAGGGAGGCTTCTGGCCTTTCCAGGCCCCCCAGCCTGCTTCTCGTGCTGGGTGCTGGCTCCAGCCCTGACCCCCTCGTCTTCTTCTAGCAGCCACAGGGAGGCTTCTGGCCTTTCCAGGCCCCCCAGCCTGCTACTCGTGCTGGGTGCTGGCTCCAGCCCTGAGCCCCTCGTCTTCTTCTAGCAGCCACAGGCAGGCGTCTGGCCTTTCCAGGCCCCCCAGCCTGCTACTCGTACTGGGGGCTGGCTCCAGGCCTGACCCCCTGGCCTTCTCACAGCCGTGGGGAGGCTTCCGGCCTTTTCCAGGCCCCCAGCATGAGGAGCAGGCTGGGTGCTGGCTCCAGGCCTGACCCCCTCGTCTTCTCGCAGCCACGGGGAGGTTTCCAGCCTTTCCAGGACCCCCAGCCTGCTACTCCTGCTGGGGGCTGGCTCCAGGCCTGACCCCCTGGCCTTCTCACAGCCGTGGGGAGGCTTCCGGCCTTTTCCAGGCATACAGCAACCTCTTTTCCTTTTCTTTATTTCTCACAATTACTTTCTTTTATTTTTGTTTAAAAATTCTCAACCTTTGTATATATTCCACATACTATACTGTGCATACACAGTCCAACCTCCGATTCAGGACGAACGATGCGGTTTTCGTCCCGGCCGTGGCACGCCGGACCAGCTCTATACCCTTCACAGGGCTGGCTCCCAGCCTAACCCTTTTCCTTTCCTCCTGCCTCCACTCTCATTAGCCAGCCAGCCTGCCTGCCTGCCTGCCTTCACCAACCCCAAGGGCTGGCTCCCAGCCTAACTCTTTTCCTTTCCTCCTGCCTCCACTCACATCCGCCAGCCAGCCAGCCTGCCTGCCTGCCTGCCTGCCTGCCTGCCTGCCTGCCTTCACCAACCCCAAGGGCTGGCTCCCAGCCTAACTCTTTTCCTTTCCTCCTGCCTCCACTCACATCCGCCAGCCAGCCAGCCTGCCTGCCTGCCTGCCTGCCTGCCTTCACCAACCCCAAGGGCTGGCTCCCAGCCTAACCCTTTTCCTTTCCTCCTGCCTCCACTCTCATCCGCCAGCCAGCCAGCTAGCCTGCCTGCCTGCCTGCCTGCCTTCACCAACCTCAAGGGCTGGCTCCCAGCCTAACCCTTTTCCTTTCCTCCTGCCTCCACTCTCATTAGCCAGCCAGCCTGCCTGCCTGCCTGCCTTCACCAACCCCAAGGGCTGGCTCCCAGCCTAACTCTTTTCCTTTCCTCCTGCCTCCACTCTCATCCGCCAGCCAGCCAGCTAGCCTGCCTGCCTGCCTTCACCAACCTCAAGGGCTGGCTCCCAGCCTAACCCTTTTCCTTTCCTCCTGCCTCCACTCTCATCCGCCAGCCAGCCAGCCTGCCAGCCTGCCTGCCTGCCTGCCTTCACCAACCTCAAGGGCTGGCTCCCAGCCTAACCCTTTTCCTTTCCTCCTGCCTCCACTCTCATCCGCCAGCCAGCCAGCCTGCCTGCCTGCCTGCCTGGCTGCCTGCCTGCCTGCCTGCCTTCACCAACCCCAAGGGCTGGCTCCCAGCCTAACCCTTTTCCTTTCCTCCTGCCTCCACTCTCATTAGCCAGCCAGCCAGCCAGCCTGCCTGCCTGCCTGCCTGCCTGCCTTCACCAACCCCAAGGGCTGGCTCCCAGCCTAACCCTTTTCCTTTCCTCCTGCCTCCACTCTCATCCGCCAGCCAGCCAGCCTGCCTGCCTGCCTGCCTGCCTGCCTGCCTGCCTGCCTGCCTGCCTGCCTGCCTGCCTGCCTGCCATCACCAACCCCAAGGGCTGGCT
>NC_135096.1:1667500-1670000 GCF_051107435.1 Chaetodon auriga | reverse complement strand
GCTCCAGGCCTGACCCCCTCATCTTCTCACAGCCACGGGGAGGCTTCCAGCCTTTCCAGGCCCCCAGCACGAGGAGCAGGCTGGGTGCCGGCTCCAGCCCTGACCCTCTCCTCTTCTTCTAGCAGCCACAGGGAGGCGTCTGGCCTTTCCAGGCCCCCCAGCCTGCTACTCGTGCTAGTGGCTGGCTCCAGGCCTGACCCCCTCACCTTCTCACAGCCACGGGGAGGCTTCCAGCCTTTCCAGGCCCCCAGCACGAGGAGCAGGCTGGGTGCCGGCTTCAGCCCTGACCCCCTCCTCTTCTTCTAGCAGCCACAGGGAGGCGTCTGGCCGTTCCAGGCCCCCCAGCCTGCTACTCGTGCTGGGTGCTGGCTCCAGCCCTGACCCCCTCCTCTTCTTCTAGCAGCCACAGGCAGGCGTCTGGCCTTTCCAGGCCCCCCTAGCCTGCTACTCGTACTGGGTGCTGGCTCCAGCCCTGACCCCCTCGTCGTCTTATAGCAGCCACAGGGAGGCGTCTGGCCTTTCCAGGCCCCCCAGCCTGCTACTCGTGCTGGGCGCTGGCTCCAGCCCTGACCCCCTCCTCTTCTTCTAGCAGCCACAGGCAGGCGTCTGGCCTTTCCAGGCCCCCCAGCCTGCTACTCGTGCTGGGGGCTGGCTCCAGGCCTGACCCCCTCATCTTCTCACAGCCACGGGGAGGCTTCCAGCCTTTCCAGGCCCCCAGCACGAGGAGCAGGCTGGGTGCCGGCTCCAGCCCTGACCCCCTCCTCTTCTTCTAGCAGCCACAGGCAGGCGTCTGGCCTTTCCAGGCCCCCCAGCCTGCTACTCGTGCTGGGTGCTGGCTCCAGCCCTGACCCCCTCCTCTTCTTCTAGCAGCCACAGGCAGGCGTCTGGCCTTTCCAGGCCCCCCAGCCTGCTACTCGTGCTGGTTGCTGGCTCCAGCCCTGACCCCCTCCTCTTATTCTAGCAGCCACAGGCAGGCGTCTGGCCTTTCCAGGCCCACCAGCCTGCTACTCGTGCTGGGGGCTGGCTCCAGGCCTGACCCCCTCATCTTCTCACAGCCATGGGGAGGCTTCCAGCCTTTCCAGGCCCCCAGCACGAGGAGCAGGCTGGGTGCCGGCTCCAGCCCTGACCCCCTCATCTTCTCACAGCCATGGGGAGGCTTCCAGCCTTTCCAGGCCCCCAGCACGAGGAGCAGGCTGGGTGCCGGCTCCAGCCCTGACCCCCTCCTCTTCTCACAGCCACGGGGAGGCTTCCAGCCTTTCCAGGCCCCCAGCACGAGGAGCAGGCTGGGTGCCGGCTCCAGCCCTGACCCCCTCCTCTTCTTCTAGCAGCCACAGGCAGGCGTCTGGCCTTTCCAGGCCCCCCAGCCTGCTACTCGTGCTGGGTGCTGGCTCCAGCCCTGACCCCCTCCTCTTCTTCTAGCAACCACAGGCAGGCGTCTGGCCTTTCCAGGCCCCCCAGCCTGCTACTCGTGCTGGGTGCTGGCTCCATCCCTGACCCCCTCCTCTTCTTCTAGCAGCCACAGGGAGTCTTCTGGCCTTTCCAGGCCCCCCAGCCTGCTACTCGTGCTGGGTGCTGGCTCCAGCCCTGACCCCCTCGTCTTCTTCTAGCAGCCACAGGGAGGCTTCTGGCCTTTCCAGGCCCCCCAGCCTGCTACTCGTGCTGGGTGCTGGCTCCAGCCCTGACCCCCTCCTCTTCTTCTAGCAGCCACAGGGAGGCTTCTGGCCTTTCCAGGCCCCCCAGCCTGCTTCTCGTGCTGGGTGCTGGCTCCAGCCCTGACCCCCTCGTCTTCTTCTAGCAGCCACAGGGAGGCTTCTGGCCTTTCCAGGCCCCCCAGCCTGCTACTCGTGCTGGGTGCTGGCTCCAGCCCTGAGCCCCTCGTCTTCTTCTAGCAGCCACAGGCAGGCGTCTGGCCTTTCCAGGCCCCCCAGCCTGCTACTCGTACTGGGGGCTGGCTCCAGGCCTGACCCCCTGGCCTTCTCACAGCCGTGGGGAGGCTTCCGGCCTTTTCCAGGCCCCCAGCATGAGGAGCAGGCTGGGTGCTGGCTCCAGGCCTGACCCCCTCGTCTTCTCGCAGCCACGGGGAGGTTTCCAGCCTTTCCAGGACCCCCAGCCTGCTACTCCTGCTGGGGGCTGGCTCCAGGCCTGACCCCCTGGCCTTCTCACAGCCGTGGGGAGGCTTCCGGCCTTTTCCAGGCATACAGCAACCTCTTTTCCTTTTCTTTATTTCTCACAATTACTTTCTTTTATTTTTGTTTAAAAATTCTCAACCTTTGTATATATTCCACATACTATACTGTGCATACACAGTCCAACCTCCGATTCAGGACGAACGATGCGGTTTTCGTCCCGGCCGTGGCACGCCGGACCAGCTCTATACCCTTCACAGGGCTGGCTCCCAGCCTAACCCTTTTCCTTTCCTCCTGCCTCCACTCTCATTAGCCAGCCAGCCTGCCTGCCTGCCTGCCTTCACCAACCCCAAGGGCTGGCTCCCAGCCTAACT
>NC_135096.1:1655000-1657500 GCF_051107435.1 Chaetodon auriga | reverse complement strand
CGACTTTTGTCGTTTTTCCTTCCCCGCTCCTTCTGTACTTTATCTTTTTTGACGTTTTGTCATCGGGGACGTGGCGAAAAATGTAGAAAATGAAAGAAATGTAGAAAATACGCAAGACGCGCTTGGCTTTGGCCTGCGCTTTTCGCCTTCTCTCTGAAAATGACAAAGCGGTTGGATTTCAACCGCTTTGGCCTGCTTTTCGCCTTCTCTCCGAGATTGACTTTGTCATATTTTTCTCCCCCCACTTCTTCTTCTTGTCGTTTTGGTTTTATGCCCCTGGTACTCTGCTCTCATCCCCGTGCCCTTGGTACTCTGCTCTCATCCCCGTGCCCCTGGTACTCTGCTCTCATCCCCGTGCCCCTGGTACTCTGCTCTCATCCCCGTGCCCCTGGTACTCTGCTCTCATCCCCGTGCCCCTGGTACTCTGCTCTCATCCCCGTGCCCTTGGTACTCTGCTCTCATCCCCGTGCCCCTGGTACTCTGCTCTCATCCCCGTGCCCCTGGTACTCTGCTCTCATCCCCGTGCCCCTGGTACTCTGCTCTCATCCCCGTGCCCCTGGTACTCTGCTCTCATCCCCGTGCCCTTGGTACTCTGCTCTCATCCCCGTGCCCCTGGTACTCTGCTCTCATCCCCGTGCCCCTGGTACTCTGCTCTCATCCCCGTGCCCCTGGTACTCCTCTCTCTCTCTCTCTCTCTCTCTCTCTCTCTCTCTCTCTCTCTCTTTCTCTCCCTCTCTCTCATAGACATAGCTCACCTGCCTGACCCCCTCGTCTTTTCACAGCCACAGGGAGGCTTCCATCCTTACCAGGCCTGACCCCCCCTCATCTGCTCACAGCCGTGGGGAGGCTTCCAGCCTTTTCCAGGCCCCCAGCATGAGGAGCAGGGCTGGGTGCTGGCTCCAAGCCTGAACCCCTCGTCGTCTTCTAGCAGCCACAGGGAGGCGTCTGGCCTTTCCAGGCCCCCCAGCCTGCTACTCGTGCTGGGGGCTGGCTCCAGGCCTGACCCCCTCATCTTCTCACAGCCACGGGGAGGCTTCCAGCCTTTCCAGGCCCCCAGCACGAGGAGCAGGCTGGGTGCCGGCTCCAGCCCTGACCCTCTCCTCTTCTTCTAGCAGCCACAGGGAGGCGTCTGGCCTTTCCAGGCCCCCCAGCCTGCTACTCGTGCTAGTGGCTGGCTCCAGGCCTGACCCCCTCACCTTCTCACAGCCACGGGGAGGCTTCCAGCCTTTCCAGGCCCCCAGCACGAGGAGCAGGCTGGGTGCCGGCTTCAGCCCTGACCCCCTCCTCTTCTTCTAGCAGCCACAGGGAGGCGTCTGGCCGTTCCAGGCCCCCCAGCCTGCTACTCGTGCTGGGTGCTGGCTCCAGCCCTGACCCCCTCCTCTTCTTCTAGCAGCCACAGGCAGGCGTCTGGCCTTTCCAGGCCCCCCTAGCCTGCTACTCGTACTGGGTGCTGGCTCCAGCCCTGACCCCCTCGTCGTCTTATAGCAGCCACAGGGAGGCGTCTGGCCTTTCCAGGCCCCCCAGCCTGCTACTCGTGCTGGGCGCTGGCTCCAGCCCTGACCCCCTCCTCTTCTTCTAGCAGCCACAGGCAGGCGTCTGGCCTTTCCAGGCCCCCCAGCCTGCTACTCGTGCTGGGGGCTGGCTCCAGGCCTGACCCCCTCATCTTCTCACAGCCACGGGGAGGCTTCCAGCCTTTCCAGGCCCCCAGCACGAGGAGCAGGCTGGGTGCCGGCTCCAGCCCTGACCCCCTCCTCTTCTTCTAGCAGCCACAGGCAGGCGTCTGGCCTTTCCAGGCCCCCCAGCCTGCTACTCGTGCTGGGTGCTGGCTCCAGCCCTGACCCCCTCCTCTTCTTCTAGCAGCCACAGGCAGGCGTCTGGCCTTTCCAGGCCCCCCAGCCTGCTACTCGTGCTGGTTGCTGGCTCCAGCCCTGACCCCCTCCTCTTATTCTAGCAGCCACAGGCAGGCGTCTGGCCTTTCCAGGCCCACCAGCCTGCTACTCGTGCTGGGGGCTGGCTCCAGGCCTGACCCCCTCATCTTCTCACAGCCATGGGGAGGCTTCCAGCCTTTCCAGGCCCCCAGCACGAGGAGCAGGCTGGGTGCCGGCTCCAGCCCTGACCCCCTCATCTTCTCACAGCCATGGGGAGGCTTCCAGCCTTTCCAGGCCCCCAGCACGAGGAGCAGGCTGGGTGCCGGCTCCAGCCCTGACCCCCTCCTCTTCTCACAGCCACGGGGAGGCTTCCAGCCTTTCCAGGCCCCCAGCACGAGGAGCAGGCTGGGTGCCGGCTCCAGCCCTGACCCCCTCCTCTTCTTCTAGCAGCCACAGGCAGGCGTCTGGCCTTTCCAGGCCCCCCAGCCTGCTACTCGTGCTGGGTGCTGGCTCCAGCCCTGACCCCCTCCTCTTCTTCTAGCAACCACAGGCAGGCGTCTGGCCTTTCCAGGCCCCCCAGCCTGCTACTCGTGCTGGGTGCTGGCTCCATCCCTGACCCCCTCCTCTTCTTC
>NC_135096.1:1500000-1650000 GCF_051107435.1 Chaetodon auriga | reverse complement strand
ACTGTTCTGTATGTCTGTGTGCCTTTTTGCTTAACCTACCAAATTAACCAAATCTCTATGTTTGATTTAACCATAGATGTTATTACATTGCTAAGCTCGTGATCTGCACAATAACAATGCTTTTCTGGTTTTTCTAACTTACAGGATGACGAAACTGTGAATTTAACTATTTCAAAGGTTTTCTCTGAATTTCTACCATGGAACCATACCGCCATCTAGAGGTTCATAGCGGTTAGGTTGAATGTGCTTAGTGGGAGACATTTATTAATAAGTAACCATAATAGCAATAATCATTTCGGCAAATATAGTCTGCCCTTCTTTATTCCTTCGTCATATTAAAGTCGTTATACCCTTAGTCATGTCTATTAGGATTAGTATTAGAAAATGTCACCATGTTCATTGTTTAATGTTGTCGTTATTCATAGGAATTGTCTAACGCATGTAGTGAAGACGTATGTTGTTGTTGAAGTGCCATTGAAAATTGATCATTTAAAATATATTCGATTGACCATAGTGAGAAGCAGATGAGCCCTCGTATGAATCATTAATTAATTCTCGCTCTGTGAAATGAAATCATGTTGCGCGTCTGCGAACCATCCCACATGCGTGACGTCCTATTGATTAGACACGCCCTGGAGCGATGATAAAGTTAGCCGCGCGCAACGGACGCCAGTTGAGTTTGTCTTTCTTCCAGTCTCATTTTAGTTTTGTCTTAGCTTGTGTTAAGTTCTTTGTCTTTAGTTTTCAAGTATTTTTCCGCTCCGTCACCATCGGAAGCCGTTCCTCATCTGTAACCGACACCGAAGACCCTCAGCTCCCGAGACATTCCTGTCCAGCACCAGCTCTCATCAGTGGTTCGCTTGATTCGTCCAGCAGACCGCTGTACGGGCCAGAGTGACAGACCACGGCGCGGAGCCTCTTCGTGTTAGTTCGGAGCAGACATCTACAGGAACATCGCTGACAAAGTAGGCATGCTTAAGCGGTTTTGAATAAGAGTTGGTCCGTGAGGTTGAGATATTGTTAATTTGGATAAATTCTCTAAAGCGTTCAACAAATTAACTTCATATTCACGTCCCCTTTCCCCTTTAAAAACCTACTTCTCACTATCGCCAAACTCATTTTACCATTCTCTTGCCATAAGTTCCTCTGTGCAGTGTTTGTGTTAATCTACCTCATCCATATAATCTATTGCATTATCCATGATTCATATTCATTTCATTATTGTGTTTAATAAATAATCTTTTGCATACAAGTCGTTGTCAGACGGTGTCCTTTTGAGCTGGATATAAGCAATCCCTGTAACGCCTTAGATTATCAGATTGATCTACTGTTGGTTCATTCGTTCACTACATCAGCTTTAACAGATATGATATACAAAATCCTTCTTAGCTGAGGAAGGTTGGTGCCCGGCAAATATTAACGAATGTAACATTAATTTAGAGGTAATTCCCCTACACAGCCAACACTCTCTACCTTTCCTTATTCAGTCTCATAAAGATGTTCTTATTTGTGACATTTCATAGTTTCTTAAGGGAAATCAGAAGTGATTTGGTGGGAGTGTAGCTGCCATCAGAGCCACCTGATTTAATTCATACGTTCATTTGAGTTTATTCAAATTCATTTAATAATTTGCATTTTAAAAACAAGAATGAGTTTAAGTTAAAAAAAATATTAAAAATGTTTTGTTGTTTGGCATAAATATAATTAAAACATGCAGGCGTCTAAAATCCTGTGAAATTATTCACAACTAATGTTAAGAAACTTCAGGCAGGAGCAGGTCATAGTTGACTGTAGCACAACCTGCTACCATGTGTCAGGAAAGCACTTGTAGAGAGGAGGAGGATGTTAAGATGCTGATACTAATTGTCCTGAAGACCTGTAAGATGAAGACCTGCAAAGCCTGAAGTTTACTGTTTTCACCCCTTGAGTTAATGCGGCCAATGAGGTATGTGCTGTTTTGTCTGTTGCCGCGTTATCTTAATTGGGTGTCAGTGCAATGAAATGTCGGTGGAATGAAAAATTGATTGGTAGCGTCAGTGTGCGCAGCCAGGTTATGTTTCAGTTTGTTATTTTCGGTTTAAAGGCATATGTGTTTTGAGGTGTATGAATTATAAAAGCCGTCTTATGTTTGTGAGATTTCTTTTAAAGTCTGTTCTCCATGAGAATATTATTTTGATCTAGAGTTTACCAAACTGACTTTTATGATTTCTGTATTTTGTTTAGTTGTCACAGCATGCTTGACTGATGCGAAAAATAAACACAGGGGTACAAAACTACTGAATAGTACCAAGACATGAAATGTGATCGCAAGAAAATTGTGATGCATGAAAATCTCATATGTACAACGCTTTGGATAAAAGCGTCTGCCAAATGACAAATTGATTGTAATGGTAAAAAGTGTGAGGATAAATAGTTTAGTCTGGTGGAGCTTGCATGGCACCTTGGTAGAAAGAGCACCATGCAGTGTTTGTTGTTCAGGAGATGTCCTCAGTAATTTGGTGCTGCTCCACCCTCTCACAGCAGAACAATTTGTGGTAAATGGGGGGCGATGGGGGTGGGTTCTCCACAAGTCAATTACAATCTCATTTGTTTTCCCCACATTTGGGGAGAGAATGGTATTTCCACACCACATGGCCAGTGGGTTCACCTCGTGCTTGTAGTTTGTCTCATCACTGTTGTTGATACTGACCTGTGCTGCATGTGATCTCTCTGTGACAAAGTCCTGCCACCAATTCCAGAGGAGGTTGCTCAGGCCAAGCTGGTAACTGCTGAGGGATGATCGTCGGTGGACCGGTTGGCCTGATATGAAAACTGAAATGTGTCCAGGAGAGAGGGGAGGCTCTTTATCTTTATCTTATTATTTATTTAAGAGCAGTCACAAAAATGAATGAAATCACTTTTGACATGCTAAACATTAAACACACCGATGAGAAACTTGTTTTTCTCTTCTTGGCACTAGATACACTGCAGACACACAGCAGCTGACAAAAAGAGGAAATAAATATAGAGAAATATTAGCTTTCGTAGCTGATAATTAGCCTGTTCAGCCACTGTCAGTATTCAATACAAATTATTAGACTGTAAACCATTAATCAAACCAATACCTAAGCTGTCAGACAACTCTGCCACACTTAACCAGTTACCTCGTGTTTCTGTGGTTGTGACAAAACGTTAACAAATATATATACAGTGTTTGAACTCCCTGTGGTCTCTGGGGAAAACATTATACCAATCTCCCTTTAAGAAATATGATGTATTAACAATTCCTTATGTGTCCGCAAAAACACATTACTCCAGAAACACAAGCTAAAAGACATTATATGTTGGCAGTGTTCCTGTCAATTTGGCATCAAAAGATAAACTGCAGTTCCATGCAAACAGATTTTTTTCAACTTGACACCACAGGGTGGACCCAGGACACGCTGGAGGGATTATGTCTCTCACCTGGCCTGGGAACGCCTTGGGATCCCTCAGCAGGAGCTGGTGGAAGTGGCTGCAGAGAGGGCTGTCTGGGCTTCCTTGCTGAGGCTGCTGCCCCCGCAACCCGGATAAGCGGAAGATGACGAGACGAGAGATGAGACAATATGAATTTTGTAATCGCAGAAATTACACTGGCATTATCGTGAACATATGATATGATATGGCACATCCCTGAGGAGATTTCTTAATTTACTGAGGTACATCCCAGTACTGTCCAGTGCTCCCTTATTCTCACTTTAAATCCAATGGTGATTTGAAGTATATCCTGATATACTGTCAATAGTTTCACCTCTTTATTCTTTCATTTTTTATCAACTCTATGGTAAACCGTTTCCATTTCAGACACACTCAAATGTGGGTGTTAATGAAGTATGGCTATTTTGGGTGAAGCTCTTATGAAGTGCCATTCGGTCTGGGTATCAAACTTCCAGCTCAGAGACACTCAACTATGGATATTCTTGAAGAATATCATAATGGGGCCCACATAGAATGACCAGCCAGTAAATTTTAATGTGTCGTTACAATATGAGATCACCAGAGAGAGCATTAACAACCTCTTTGCCTGTTATTTGAAAAAATTAAATATGTTCTAGAAGAGCACATTACCTTAGACCATCGCTGAGAAAAGTCAAAGAGAGACAGTGATCTGGAGAGGTCTTGTAGTGGAGTATATTGTTAAAGGTTTCACCATTTCAGAGAAGAAAGGAGTCAAAGACTGTGAGCATGTCAACTGCCATATATTTGTGTATGTATGCATGTATGTATGTGTGCATTGATCATTTATTTCATTACTTGTATCGTCTTTGAGTACCCTGAAAAGCGCTGTATAAGATCTATCTATAAGATATGTGACCAGCCACAAGAAAACCAGAAACAAGTCTCCCGGGGAGCATTTTGAGTTAATTACAGATTTGAAGAAGATGTGGCCATTTGAATGTAGGTGTTAAACTTGTTCAATGATGACAACTTTCATCCAAGTGCAAAGGATTTTAATGTCCAGCAAACACTGTAAAATATAACATGACAACAGTCTTGCATGAGTATCGGCTCTCCGTGCTGCTATCTTGACCGTCTTGTGCTTTACGACTGGGCTTACTTCCTGCTACGACAGGATTACAGCGCCAGTCAGCCTCATCACAAAGCCAATACTGACACCTACTGACGCAAAAGGGTATTGCCCTACAATTACTTCAGGTGAAACAGGTGAGTGTTTTGCATAGAGACACAAAGCGTTTTAAACTATATTAATGAGAAAAATAATGGTGGGGGGCCAAGTTAATTAAAAGAACTCATAAAAACATAATTCTGGACATAATCTGAACCAATAAAATGTCCAGGGTGCCACATAGGCACTCCTCAAACTAGTGAGAAATCCAGCCTGAAAGATTCTCCCCTACCGGGGAAGCAAGGTAACACAGTGCTGCTCACTGCATCTCATTTACATAAGTCCAACCCCCTACTGGTCTAGCTATTAGTGACATCTGGTATCTGTTAGCCTGCAGGACAGAAACTATTGTAGTAGTTTGAACAATGGTTATCAAATGGAAATGGAAATTCTTTTGTTACAAAAAGTCCCTGAATAAAAATGAAAAACAAGAAAGGAACAAATGTAAATACTAATTTCTAATATTAAATAAAATAAAACAAGTTCTGTCACTCTGTGTAAATGGCAGTGGATTTTGTTTATGATGTGTAGTTCTGCCACTTTATTTTTGTGCTTTTATTTTGAAGAGCGCCGCTCGTACTTTGCTACTTCCTGTTTTGCCGAAGCTAAACTTCTTACTCCCGTCTCAGAAAACGATATGCTCACGTTGCTACAGAGCTGGTAAATATGCAAACGAACTATTTACTCCATGTATGCTGTGTTGGAACTTGTGGAAAGTTATTTTATTGTGGTTCGCTTCGTACCTTTTGTGTTTTTGAATATCATGTGTAAGGAGTGTTACCAGGAGGTGTGTGTGGAAGACAGGCTGCTAGCAGGCTAAGTTCAAGCTTAGCGCCCTTGGAAAGCAGAAGGAGGTAGGAGAAGACTAATGGTGTATTCCTTGTGAAACGAGTCGTTCATTTATTTAAAACAAGGGAATTTGTCATTATTTTTGTTTACATAAGAGCTGTAATTCATTACTGTTTAAAAAACAGATTATTTCATGTAAAATTTATTATTTGAGTTTACTAGAAATGTTTATTGAGTTAAAAATGCGAACATGATTTATGTATTATTTTCTGAAATGTAACACCACGGCATTTGTATTTTGTCCGTTTTCATAGTTTTCACGGTGTCATAAGGTGACAGAATGTGTCAAAGGCCAGTGGTGACAAGAGAGGAGAGAATTAAAAGAACACCAGTCGAAGCTCTCTGCGTCTTGCGTGTTAATTCCAAGTGGGCCGCTACACTCTGTGGTGCAGTGGGATGGATCAGTCTGTGTTTGATTATGTCAGTCAGAGTTTTTTTGCCAACTCTGAAAAAGGAAAACAAAGAAAACCCTTGTTTCAGATCATGGGCCATGCTAACAGGCATATTAGCATCACAGTCAATACTTTATTCGTGCACCCAAAGGTGTGTTATTCACACATTATTCAAGCACATCATCAGGTTGGTGTGTTATTCAAATTAATAGCAGATGCTCACATTACCATGTCTAAACCTCCCATTACAGCTTATAATGTGATCATTTGATCTAATATAAATTTCAATGTGCATATCATTTGCATTTAAAACGGCAATACTGAGCTAGCTAAAAACAATGTAAGGTAGAGCCATAGCATATAGCATGAAAAAACAGTTTTGTAATCCCTGCATGTGAGCAATATACAGGCATGTATGTGTGTGGCAATAGCATTCAGTGCAATCCGCCCCGGTTTTCCCCACAGTTCAGTTCAATCCAGTGTTTTCCTTATCAAGGAAAAGTACATCCAAAAGTCCGCTGCAGGTCTTACCACGGCTCTTCCCAACGAAATCAAGACAGGAAATCAAAATGTTGCATACCAGGATAGTGTCTCTTAGCGCAGTGCAGTGAGTGAATAAGGCGAATATGAACAGTACTCACAGTCAGTCAGTCAGTCAGTCAGAGACGGTAAGGATTGGCGTGGGTCAGACCGCGTCGTTCTTAACTCCAAAGATGCTGGCCGCTCCCGGGAAACTCTATGCAAGTATTCGATCCTCCTTGAGTCCGACTGCTGACGTTCCTGACAAAGGAGATCCTTCTGCTACCGACAGACTTCAAGTCATGGGTTTTATTTCACTATCCGTAATTCGCTGCGGTAAGTTGGCGTGCTCACGCTCTGCTCTCCCTCTGGTGTCTCTCTGCTCCGCTTACATGTTTTTTTCTATCGGTCTTTTTCAAAACTGCCGGGCTATGTGGAGAAAGGGGATTGGGTTATTATGCGGCTGCATAAGAGCCATGTGGTTCCCTTTTAACGTGCAGCTGATTGGCTAAAAAAAGAACAGAAGCACGTGAATAGCCAAAAAAAGCCAGTATGCTAATTTACTGTTGAATGGCCACACCCCCAACTAGGACCAAGAATTTACTCTAAAACAACCCAAATTCAAAAATAAAGTTTATGGTTTTAAGGCCACCAATACTGATATTTCAAACATGGAGTGGCTTCTTCCTGATTTCAACTTACATATTTCGCAAAAAAAAAAAGAAAAAAGAAAAAAGAAAATCACAAATTTTTTAAAAAAAATCGATTTTTCTTTGTTTACACAACTTGCGCCAGGGCGACTTGTTGCTGGTTTTCTCGTGGTGGGTCACATATTATTAGGATTATTATTTTTAATAATAATTAAATTATTTCTGCATTGCTTTTTTTTTTAATGTCTACTCATATTGTGGAATGACACGGAGCGAAACACAGCGATCCAGGATCCCTTTCATCCAAGGAGGGTGTGATCTACTGCTCAGCTTACTTGATCATACCTGTGGCTGCATCAGATGGAACAGATGAGCTTCATGAGATCTCTACAATATACACATTCTAAAGTGGCAGCACACACACAGAAGTACACATTAACAAAACAAACCTTTTATCAAATAAAAATTCCATCTCAGACACACTCAAATGTGGATATTAATGAAGGAAAGCGTGGCTTGACATGATTCAGCTGTTATGCTCCAGACTGTCTTAAACTTCTTTTGCAGTTACTGTGAAAAGCACAAGTGTTTATTTTGTGCTTGTCCCAGTCATGTAGTGTGATTTTGACAGTAAAACAAATGTCACTATTTAAGATTCAGCTGTTTTTATGTGTCAAACTGTCTTAGAATGACCATTCCACTTCAGAATCATTCAAGCGTGAATGAGTTTGGATAACACTGTTATAAAATGACTTCCTTCACAGTTACTATTAAAGGTCCCATGTCATAACAAACTCACTTTTTATTGTTATTTTGTGTCTCTGGTGCTGCCACACGCATACAAAGTGTGAAATAAGACCATCCGTGCTCTTTTGAGTGAGATACGGATTTCTGAAAGCACCCTGTCTGCAGCTTCCAAACGAGCCAATCAAATTCGGTGAGGATTGTTACATAACACGCCCGCACAATTTGCATGCTCCCACCCACCACCCACCAGCCACCAACCCCTACTCCTCTCCCCTGTGTCTCTCCACCTGTGTTGCCAACTTAGTGACTTTGTCGTCAAATTTAGCGAGATTTTAGACCCCCCCCCCAACAAATCTAGCTACTTTTTCTGGTGTTCTTAGAGACTTTCGGAAACTCTGATGTGATGGCAAGAACCGTCCCTTTTTACGGAGAGCGAGCAATGAGTTCGGCTGTGCTGTGTGTGATTGCCCCTCGCCCTTTCTCCCTCCTACTGTCTCTCCCCTGGCTGCAGTGGTAGCTCTGCTCAGTGATTGCTGCAAGACAGTGGACGGTCTGGATTCCAGCTGCTTGAGCACTGCAGGCTGTAGTTGAGCTCGGACAAAAGAACAGCTTCCAAGAACTGCAAGCGCAAGCATTACAGACCGGTCTGCTAATCCTGTCCATCCTCTGCCATCTTTCCCTTCTGTATTAAATGATTGACGCCAACTGACGTGATATCATTTTTGCAAACTTGCCAAATGAAAGCAATTAAAAAGGACTTACTCTTTGTGTAAGTGTGTGTGTGTGTGTGTGTGTTGGGTGGCAAAGGGGGGGGGGTCTGTAGTAGAAATGCAAATGTTCATAAAAGTTCTAAGTGGGACATTGGTTAAAAACAACAACAACAACAACAATAATAATAATAAAACACAAAAAACAACAACAAAAAAAGTAACTCTGCCTGAGTGTCTTTTAATTTACCTCTGCCAGTCCCATGCCCAGGTAAAGGGGGTGGGTTAAATCATGCAATTACATCATTTAGCCACTTCTGGTGACTTTTACAACAGCTTTTAGCTACTTTTCTCACTGAGGAGTTGGCAACATGCTCTCCACCCATCAGATACAGCGCTACCTTTTCACAGCTCTGCCATTTCGCTATTGAAAGCACCGTGTTAGGAATCATCATGTCGAGCTGCCACACCCAGTGTTCTGTTGTTGGCTGTAAATACAAGCACAAATCGCTCCATCAGCCCCCAGCCACAGAGGACAGAAGAGTGGCGTGGATTGAATTTTTGAAGGCAACGTCCCTGCTACAGTTGGCAAAAACCTGCTGGTGTGTGCTAACCACTTCGAGGCTGATTGTTTCTCCAGCCTCGGTCAGTACAAGGCAGGATTACCCAGGAGACTTTCTCTAAAGGAGGGGTCACTTCCTGCTTGGCGTGAATTACCTGCAGACGAGGGACATGTAAGTATACCAATAATTAGCTGTATGTTTCTTTTGTAGATTAGCGCAAATTCTTGGTGTAGCGTGTGTGTTTTGCCATTGAGAATGATGTAAGACTAACCGCTAGCTTTGAGATTACAACTTCAGCCATCAAAAGTTAGCTCGCTGCTCCAGTAGCTTTTGGTATGTCATACCACGTTTCTGATCTTGCAAATGATTTAATGAATGTTCGAGGGAGATGCCAGCATTTACAAATATTTAGCTATGTTCATTTTGCAGTTTTACACAAACTAACCAATAAGTGTATGCCACATAGCACAAGCTAACGCTAACTGCTAGCTTCTAGTTAGCAATCAGCATGGTCTCCATATGCAAAACCAGCGACCCGGTCTTGGTCAAGCAATACATAGACAGACACTCTCACACTCATTCTAAACTGGAGTATGTTAGAAAAGCCCAGGGCAAAACGAGTGTATGGTTGAGACTGCTACATCCCAGCACAATTTACACTCCAAGCGTTTTTTCCTCTTGGAGTTTATTTATGAGTGATCCTTTTTACGCTGTATATAGCTGTTGGCATAGCTATACATGTAAGATAAGGTTGATGTCACTTCTCACTTTTTATATAGGTCAGTGCATCATTGCAGTTACCTGCTATTGATCAAGTGTAGCAGTGAGCTGTTGCAGCCTTTAGTGCTTGAATTTACACTGGAACAGTGCTGTCATGTTTTACTACTAAGTACGCCCTGTCATCATAACCAGATACTGGTTATGATATACTGAAGGTGGCACTGCTCGAGGAAAAAAGGGCCTTTCTGTGTGGAGTTTGCATGTTCTCCCCGTGTTCACCAGAGGTATCCTCCGTAAAATATACCCCCACTAAAAACATGCAAGAAGATCACCACCTGACCAATGGAGACAACGAGCTGGGTCCCCGGGCGCCGGTCTGGCTGCCCACCGCTCCTGGTCTGCCGCGGAGGAAGGATGACCAGGATGGGTGAAATGCGGAAGACAAATTTCACCTTTGTGTGCAGTGTTCTGCATGTGCATGATGTGTGACAATAAAGGGGAATGTCTCCCCCCCGATTCTTCTTCTTCTTCTTCTATTGTTGTTACAGCTGTCAAGGCTACTGTGTCCTGTGTAATGCACAGGTCCAGGAAGGGAGAGTGCAGAGCCAAACCAGTGAAGACTGAGGCCACATTTGTAAGTATTAACTTTTTTTCCACTCAAGAAACAAACATTTATATTGTATATGACACAAAGTACTGCAACTCGGTACTTTCAACACAATAAATAAACAAAAAAAAAATACACACCTAAATACCTGACAAACTACAAAATTCAAAGTGCAAAATGTCACTATATTAACAGTTGTTGAATAATCTAGTATATGATACTAATGATTCCCTTTTTTCTATGTGTCTGTGTATTGCACAGGGTATACTGATGATTTGATGGACATGATCATGGAGAAGGTCTTTGTCGACCCATCATCGTACAGAGCTGAGATTCTGAAGATAAACATCCTGCCAGACGTGTCTTCACAATATGAGCATCCAGACGAGGAGGAGGTCATCGCCAGCTACGTGTCAAGATTCAATCGGGGGGGCGTATCTTCCCTGGGCCTCAGCAAACTCCCAACGTATCTGAAGTTCTACGCATGATGGGATGACTACATGAATCTTCTGCCCAAGGAAGCTCCAGCACCAGCTCACAAAACTCATATAGGCTAGATACCTGTAACGACTGAGAAAACTGAAGATTATGTTTGTCAACAGGTTTTATAATGTCAACATCTGCATTCACATGTTTCAAATTTGGATTCAGTGAATCCTTCACAATTTTCATGACTGCAGTCAATAAATATTTATTGCATATCTCTAAAATGTTTCATGTGAATAAATGTGTACACACAGTATTTGCTTAGGAAAAACTTGGCTATATGTTCAACAAAAAATATGATCTGAATTTGTGGCATTGGCTGACTATATTTTGTTTATCATGGTGTGTAAACAGTGAAGTTGGTTATTATAGATGAAACTCACTGCTCTGTCCCCCATAGCTGTAAAGGACCGTAATCAACCCTGTAAGTGATGTATGCGTTCTGCAGCAAGAACACATTTAGGCAAACAGGTTCTAAATCTGGATGGTCGACCATGCATGGAGGCATTTCATCCAGCTGCTGCAGCCGTCTTGTAACCTATTATGCATAACACAAGGTGAGTATCTGCAGTGGCATGTTATTTGCAATCATACACTTCGATCATAAGTGCGATAATGTGACCTGTGGCACCTCCTGGCAGCATATGTTCTCCAGCTCTAACTGTTGCACAATTTCCACATGTGCACTGATACAAATAAAAAAGTCATGTATGTATAAAGCTAAAGAAAAAAAGAAACCTTGCATACCAGAATTTTCAACCAATAACATTTGAATGTGTGTTCTAGCTAGCTACTTTCTCTCAGCCTGAGGTGAATGGCCAGTAGTGTTGGTCAGCAGTGTCGTCCGTGTGTCTCTGCCCGTTCATGTGTAAATGACAAGGAGCGCTGAAACGAACAGCGCAGTAAGGCTATGTTTACACGTAGCAGGGTATTTTGAAAAACTGATATTTTAGCCCCTCCATTTCCAAAAATAACATTGTGCACACATCGTTTTCAAAAATGCTGTCGTTTACATTGTAGCAGAACCAATCTGTAACTGACCCTCTTCTAACCTCTTTACATTCCTCAGGAGAAGTGCAGTGATAAAACAATCAGACTTCTAAGAGTTATAGACCATTTGGGAGGTTCATGGAAAGGTGTGAGCCCAGGGAGAGACAGGATGTCTGGATTAGAGACATCTTCTCACATTCTTTCAGGACAACAAGAGTCACTGATAACACTTTTGCTTCTAATTTACATTTGGTCAAGACGTTCTCATGGAGGTGCTAACTCTTTCTTGATAGCCCATGGGAGTTCAGGACAATAAAACAGTCTGGGTGGACGAATGCCATGGCTCCAAGGAATCTACAAACCAGATAATGCTGATGGGTTGTAAATTAGACCCTCCTGAAGTAAGCTGTTCTGTATGTCTGTGTGCCTTATTATTATCTTACCAAAATAACCAATTCTCTCTGTTGAGTCTAACTATGGATGTTATTACATTGCTAAGCTCAGGGTCTGTATGAAAACAATGCTTTCCCGATGTTTCCAGCTCCCAGGATGACAAAACTGTGAATTTAACTAGTTCAAAGGTTTTCTCTGAATTTTTACCATGGAGCCATACTGCCATCTAGGGGTCCAGGGCAGTTGAGTTTGCTTGGTATAAGAACGTTATTAATAAAGTAACTGTAATAGTGGTAATCGCTTTGGCAACTATAGTATGCCCTTCTTTATTTCGCTGTTACATTAAGTAGTTATGCTTTGGACCCTCAGTTATGTTAGAATGAGTATTAGAAAACTGTTATCGTGAATATTGTTTAATGTCGTCATTTATGCACAAGAAATGTATAATGCATGTAGCGGACACACATGTTGTTGTTGTTGAAGTATCATTGAAAACAGATTATGTCAAAATATATCGGATTGACCATAGTGAGAAGCAGATGAGTCCCTCGTATGAATCTTTAATTAATTCCCGCTCCGTAGGATGAAATTCTGCCGCTCGCCTGTGAACCAACCTACATGCGTGACGTCCTATCGATTAGACACACCCTGGAGCGGTGATAAAAGTTAGAAGCGCGCATCAGATAGTTAGTTCGCTCCTAAGTTTTTACCTGAAAGTTCGTGCCTTGAACTTTCTCCTGTCTCTTCCGCGGAATTTCTTTAAGTTCTTTGTCTTTAGTATTTTTGTTCCGTCGTTTTCTCAGTCTTTGGTTGCTGCTCATAAACGTACAGAGTAGTTGATCTAATTCTGCAGAAAACGCAATTTTTGTAATTCTTCTTCGTGAAACGTTAATTTTTACTCGTCAAGCCAAGCCGCATAATTCCTATTTTTGTTGTTAAAGTCTAGTCATACAATAATAATTTTGAAGACATTTTCGACCAGCCATCGATGAGTTTCTCAGTCTTATTATTAGTAATCAAAAGCCTTGCCAAACGACCAACAACGAACTGACCGCACCGAGGACCTGTAGCCTGCTGCTGACCTGCTGGTCCGGGTTAAATAACCATCGGAAGCCGTTCCTCGTCTGTAACCGACACCGAAGACCCTCAGCTCCCGAGACATCCCTGTCCAACACCAGCTCCCATCAGCGGTTCGCTTGATTCGTCCTGCAGACTGCTGTACGGGCCAGAGTGACAGACAATGGCGCGGAGCCTCTTCGTGTTAGTTCGGAGCAGACATCTACAGGAACATCGCTGACAAAGTAGGCATACTAAAGCGGTTTTGAATAAGAGTTGGTCCGTGAGGTTGAAATCCTGTTAATTTGTTTAAATTCTCTAAATCCTTCATTCAACAAATTAAGTTCATATTCGCGTCCCCATTTCCCTTTAAAACCTACTTCTCACTATCGCCAAACTCATTTTACCATTCTCTTGCCATAAGTTCCTCTGTGCAGTGTTTGTGTTAATCTACCTCATCCATATAATCTATCGT
This sequence comes from Chaetodon auriga, assembly GCF_051107435.1. NCBI lineage: Eukaryota > Metazoa > Chordata > Actinopteri > Chaetodontiformes > Chaetodontidae > Chaetodon > Chaetodon auriga. Next base: position 1,636,201 of record NC_135096.1, on the reverse strand, counting down.
ATTATTCATGATTCATATTCATTTCATTATTGTGTTTATTAAATAATCTTTTGCATACAAGTTGCTGTCAGACGGTGTCCTTTTGAGCTGAATATAAGCAATCCCTGTACTGAGAGTTTACGCCTTAGATTATCAGACTGATCTACTGTCGATACATTCGTTCCCTACATCAGCTTTAACAGATATAATATACAAAATCCTTCTTAGCTGACGAAGGTTGGTGCCCCTAGTAATATTAACGAATGTAACATTAGTTTAGAGGTAATTCCCCTACAACATGAACCCGGATAAACTCGTCGTCGAGCGCCATCATAACTATGCCAAACCTACAGGCCCAAGTGTAGACAACTGTGGTAAAGTTAATATATTCACAGATTCAAACTTCTGGGATCAATAACTCCCAAGCAAATGTTTTTTAAATAGCAAACAATACCTCTTTCCAATTGTGGTAACACAGACAACCTACTTTTTTTTTTTTTTTAATCAAAATGTGCCGTCCTTCGTGCAGTATGAATTATATACTAAAGATTTTTGAAGAAACATGCTTTTACATAATTTTGGGATTTTTTAAAATGAGAATAACATTCAATAACTTCACTTGAATAGCGTGTTGTGCCACCAAAATTCCCTGACACATCAGTGGCCTTCTCTTGGTTATACTACAACACTTAGTTTGGGAAAAGGTGTTTTTACATAATTTTTGGGAATTTTTGTTTGGAATAACATTAAATAACTTCATGCTAATAGTGTGTAGTTCCCCAAAAATCCCCCCACACATCTTCTTCCCCCTTTCTTGCATTTCTTCAGGAAAAATGGAGTCATAAAACATCCCAACTTGTAAGAGTTATTAACCATTTGGACTGTTTACAGGGAGGTGTGATTTCGGAGAGAGACAGGATGGCTGACTTAGAAACATCTCTTCCACATTCTTTCAGGGGAGCAGAAGATACAACCAGTTCAACTTCAAAGGCTACCTTTCACCCAGGATGTTTCTCATGGAGATGCTAATTTTCTTTCTTGATAACCCCATGGGAGCCGAGGACAATATGGATGGATGGACAAATGCCATGTCTCAGAGGAACCTACAAACTCAGATAATACTGATAGGTTGTAAATTAGACATTCCTGAAGCAAACTGTTTTTGTATGACTGTGTGCCTTCTTTTCTATCACACCAGGATAATAAAATCTATGTGGTTGAGTTAATTTCGGATCTTCTTAGAGTAGTAAACCCATAATCTGTATGCGATCAATGTTTTTCCAGTGTTTCTAGCTTATAAAATGACAAAACTGTGATTTTAATTCTCCTAAAAAGTTTGTCTGAGTTTCTACCATGGAACCATACTGCCATCTAGAGGTTCATAGTGGTTAGGTTATATACACTTGACATGAGACAGTTATTAACGATAATAGTGCAAATCATTTCGGCAAATATAATCTGTCTTTATTTCTTTGTCATATTAAGTTAGTTATACCCTTGGTCATCATGTATATCAGGATGAGTATTAGAAAATGTTATCATGATTATTGTTGAATGTTGTCATTATTCATCCAAGGTGTCTGACACGTTGTGAACAATATTGAAATGTCTTTGAAAGTTGATCATTTGGAATATATGTGACTGACCATAGTGAAGCAGATGAGTCCCTTGTAGGAATCATTAGTTAATTCTCGCTCGATGAGGTGAAATCACATCGCTCTCCTGAAAGCCATCCCACATGCGCGACAGCCTAAAGGTGATTAGACACGCCCTGGAGCAAATATACCGTCTGCAGCGTGCAGCGGATGCTCAGTCAGTTTTCATCTTTTGTTCGTCTTCAGTCTTCTTTTGTCTTTGTGTTAATTCGTCTTCATTCGTCCGTGTTACTTCTTCATTCATAAAAATGTTTTTTTTTTTTATCTTCATGAAACTTTAATTTTTGCTCACCATGTTAAGCCACATGATTTGTTTTGTTTTTGTGTTAAAATTCTAGTAACGTAATAACAATTTTGGAGACATTTTTGACCGGCAATCGAAGAGACTCTCATTCATCCATCCATCCATCTTCACCCGCTTTATTCAGGGCTGGGTCGTGGGGGGCAGCAGTCTAAGCAGGGACGCCCAAACTTCCCTCTCCCTGGACACTTCCTCCAGCTCATCCGGGGGGACCCCGAGGCGTTCCCAGGCCAGCCGAGGGACATAGTCACTCCAGCGTGTTCTGGGTCTTCCTCGGGGCCTCCTCCTGGTGGGGCATGCCTGGCGTCAAGGGGGCATCCGGTAGAGATGCCCGAGCCACCTCAGCTGACTCCTCTCGATGTGGAGGAGCAGCGACTCTACTCTGAGCTCCACCCGGGTGACAGAGCTCCTCACCCTATCTCTAAGGGAGCGCCCTGCCACCCTGCGGAGGAAACTCATTTCAGCCGCTTGTATCCGGGACCTCATTCTTTCGGTCATGACCCAAAGTTCATGGCCATAGGTGAGGGTAGGAACGTAGATTGACCGGTAAATCGAGAGCTTCGCCTTTCAGCTCAGCTCCTTCTTCACCACAACAGACCGATACAGCAACCGCAGTACTGCTACCGCTGCACCGATCCACCTGTCAATCTCACGCTCCATTCTTCCCTCACTCGCAAACAAGATCCCAAGATACTTAAACTCCTCCACTTGAGGCAGGAACTCTCCTCCAACCCGGAGGGAGCAAACCACCTTTTTCCGGTCGAGAACCATGGCCTCGGACTTGGAGGTGTTGACTCTCATCCCAGCTGCTACACACTCGGCTGCAAACTGCCCCAGTGCATGCTGAAGGTCCTGGCTCGGAGCCAACAAGACAACATCATCCGCAAAAAACAGACGAAATCCGCCGGCTCCTGAACCGAACCCCCTCCGGCCCCTGGCTGTGCCTAGAAATTCTGTCCATAAAAATAATGAACAAACACAGTTGGGCAAACTCCCATGAACCCTCAAGCACCCTGTGGAGGGTATAGAGCTGGTCCAGTGTTCCACAGCCAGGATGAAAAGGTTTGAATTACGAGTTGGGTCCGTACGGTTATGATATTGTCAGTTGTCTTAAATTCTCTCAACCATTCATTCAAGAAATTAACTTTACATCCGCGTCCCATTTTTCCTCAAAACTACTTGTCACTATCGTCAAACTCATTTTGCCATTATTTTGCCATAAGTTTCTCTCTGCAGTTGTTTGTGTTATATCATCCATATCATTTGTCATATTATCCATTATTCATATTCATTCCCATTATTGTGCTTAATAAACAGTGGTGTCAAAAGTACACACATTTGTTACTTAAGTAAAAGTATAGATACTGCAGTTTAAAAACACTGGTAAAAGTTGAAGTATCACCTTGACATCTTTACTCAAGTAAAAGTGAAAAAGTGTGTGCTCAAAAACCTACTTAAAGTATAAAAGTATAAAGTAACCTTTAAAAAATAATAATAAATTAGTTGATGCCACTATATACGTAGATTGGAAGCTTAATTTGAAACTGATTATACGTGTGGCCCAAAACACAGCATTATCATAAACCCATTACTGTCAAAGACAAAGCAACGAGAGGAACATGTTCTTTCTCAAACTTTATTGGAATTCAATTAGACGTCCAGAGGTAGCGGGTAGAGGTAGAGGTAATGACGTCTCAGTACATGCAAACCCATAAATGGCATACCTCTCAGATGTTTCGCCATCCTTTTCCGACTCAGACATGATTGATGCATGCCATATATTTCGCGTGTATAGATTGTAGATCACTTGCTTGCTTACAGCTCTCTATCGTCCTAGCTTCTGTTCTGACGACTTCCCTTTGTGTCAGCACAAATGGGATGAATCGTCTAACCAATGAGCGTTTGTTTTATATGATTCATCCAATTACACTTGACCTCATAGGTGAGGATTGGCGCCACTGATCTGTATTGGGTGGCGCACACGATGTAAAAAAAATATAATAATTAAAACAAAAAAACCCCAAAAACATTAAACTTAAACCAAGAGTAACGAGACTGTTCATTTTAAAAATGTAAGGAATAGAAAGTACAGATACTTGTGTGAAAATGTAATGAGTAGAAGTCAAAAGTAGGCAGAAAAAATAGTAATGGAGTAAAGTATAGATACCTAAAAAGTGTATTTAATTACAGTAACGAAGTATTTGTACTTCGTTACTTGACACCTCTGTTAATAAATAATACTTTTCATACAAGTCGTGGTCAGACAGTGTCCTTTTCAGCTGGATATAAGCAATCCCTGTATCGAGAATTTACTCTTCAGATTATCAGACTGGTCTAGTGTTGGTTCATTCGTTATCATTACATCAGCATTACAAGAAATGATAAATAAAATTCCTCTGAGCTGAAGAAGGTTGGTGCCTCAAATTTTATTAACAAATGCAACATTAACTTAGAGGTTTAATAAACTGATTCCCCTACAACTGCAACACTTAGTTTGGAGAAATGTGCTTTTATATAATTTTTGTTGGGAATAATATTCAATAACTGCATGCTAATAATGTGTCATGCCCCAAAAATCCCCCCACACACCAATAACCTCTTGCTGGTCCTACTACAACACTTAGTTTGGGAAAAGGCACTTTTACATAATTTTGGGGGAGTTTTTGTTTGGAATAACATTCAATAACTTCTCTTCAGTAAAGTGAAATGCCTCAAAAATCTCTTCACACATCAGTGGCCTCCTCTTGGTTATACTACAACACTTAGTTTAGGGCAAGGTGCTTTTTCATAATTTTGGGGAATTTTTAAAGGGAATAATATTCAATAACTCTACTTCTGTATTGTAGTCCTGTAACGATTTGGTCCTTTCAAGTGATTTTATGTGTTCTCATCCTGTGATCTTTTATTGCACTTGTCTAACCCAATGAACTTCCTTGTACCGTTCAGCTTTGTAAGATAACATGACTGGTGGAAGCCCTGGTGTTCTCATCCTGTGATCTTTTATTGCACTCGTGTAACCTAAATGAACGTCCTTGCACCATTCAGAGTTGTAAGATAATATTACTGGCAAAAACCAGTCAAGATGACAGGAGATAGATGACACCTCCGTGATGACTCTTCTCTTGTCTTGCCTGTTAGTGATGTCTGTTGCATTTAGATCCACACCTAAAGACAACACACACACACACACACACACACACACACACACACACACACACAGAGATCGTTTATTACATGTCAAGGATAAGGCATTAACAAAGCATGGTATGCCCACACCTTGGAAACTGGCCAGTTACATTCAGTAACGTATGTCTGTTTACTGTATGGGGCTGAGTCACACCTAAGAAGATAAATGTGAACTTTTATCAGAAATCTGGGCTCATTCTGACTGAGATCCTGCAAGAGCTCTGTCAGTCTGAGACCAGCACTGCTATGCTTTACCTGTGACCTCAATAAAAACTTTGGCTGTGAACTAGGGATGTAACGATGCATCACGATTCGATTAAAAATCGATTCAAATGCGTGACGATTCGCACCGGTTGACAGAAAAAAATTAATCGATTTGCGAATTGGAGAGGTACGGCACAGAGCGAGGGAAGAAATGGCAACAGAAGGAAGCGACTTTTTCATAGAGGATGCACAGCGCGGTCTCAAGTCACCTGTGTGGCAGCATTTTGGATTCCCCACATACACAAAGACAACCGGTGAGAAATGGACAGACAAAACCAAAACTGCATGTAAATATTGCAGGAGACTGTTACCATATAACGGCAACACGAGCAACATGCAGCAGCACGTTAGCCGCCACCACAGTGAGAAGGAAAGTAAAGTTACGCCACCTCAGCGAAAATTGCCGAGGGGGCAAACCACCCTCATAACAACGCAAGAGCACAAGAAATCACCAAGGCAATTGGTTATTTTATTGGAAAAGATTTGAGGCCGTTTTCCGTTGTTGAAAACGAGGGCTTTCGGCTGTTGGTGAACAAGCTAGAGCCAAGATACCGCATCCCATCACGACAGCACTTCAGCCAGGTGGTGGTGCCAAAACTTTACCAGGAGGTAAGAGATGGTGTGGTTGAGATTCTCCGGGAGGCAGATACTGTGTCTATCACAACCGACGGGTGGACATCTAGAGCCACGCAGAGTTACATCACTATAACTGTTCATGTGATCAATGCCGAGTGGGAGCTGGCTAGCTTTGTGCTGCAGACGCGACCTCTTTTGGAGTCGCATACGGGGGCTAACATAGCCGAAGTGCTAAAGGAAGCGGTGGCGGAATGGAAGCTGGAAAGGCAACAACATGGCATCGCAGTAGTCACCGACAACGCGAGAAATATGGATGTGGCAGTGAGGGAAGCCGGGCTGGCACCGCACATCAAATGTTTCGCCCACACTCTAAATTTAGCCACCCAGGCTGGTTTGAGTGTGCCGCGCGTCTCGCGCTTGCTGGGTCGGATCCGGCGGATTGTGAACTTCTTCCACAGGAGCCCGACAGCCACTGCTGTGTTGGCTGCGAAGCAGAAACTGCTGCTCGGCCCAAACATCAATGAGCACAAGCTAATTGTGGACGTTACAACACGCTGGAATAGCAGCCTGGACATGTTGCAACGTTATCTCGACCTGCAACCGGCTGTGGCTGCTGCTTTGCTGAGCCCCGAAGTCCGTCGCAACGCCCGCGAGATCGACACACTTGACAGCTTGGACATCCGTGATGCAGAGGACATCGTGAAACTTCTTAAACCTTTAAAGACAGTGACCACCGTGCTAAGTGATGAACAAAACCCAACAGTGTCGCTAATTGTGCCCTTAAAGCACACGATTGAGCAGAGCATGTTGCCTGTGGAAGAAGACTCCACCACTGTGAGCATGATGAAGAAAGCAATCTTCAACAATTTATCAGACAGATACACTGGGCCTGGGGACAACCATCTGCTGGACTGCACTGCCGTGGACCCCAGATTCCGCTCTCTACCTCATCTTACTGAAAATCAGCGCCACGATGTGTTCCAGAGGGTGAAAGAGAGAGCTGTGCAGATGTACAACCAGGTACTTATTTTACTTAATCAATAGTAGTACTAGTGTTGCTTTTGCATTAAGGCCAGGCCTGTGTTTCATACTTATTTTCATACTGATCTTTGTCCTTGTTGTTGTCTCGTTTTTCCTGTGTTTTTTCCTTGTCTCTCTCCCCTTTCTGCTTGTTTTCCTTTTTTTTCTTTTTCTATTGGTTGATCTGTTTTAGTGATTTTGTGTTGGATTTTGTATAAGATCTTTGGGATTGTTTTCCTCTCCTGCACAATTATTTGCCTTTATATCATTAAACAGATATACAGTATATATATATTATTTTTTAATTGTGCATATGAATAATATAATACATGTATTAATAAGTTCTTGTCTTGCTGTTTACAGACCAATTCCCCTGTGGAGGAAACTGGAGGTGTAACAGACACCAATGTCTCTACACATGCAGCAGAGCTGCCTGCTGACCAGGCAGACATGGTGGATGCAGACCTTCAACAACCACCTCTCAAGAAGACTGCATTGGAGGATCTCCTAGCAGGGACTTTCACAGAAAGTGTAGGGACTGCAAACACAGCAAAGTGTGGAATTGAGGCAGAAATTGTCAGGTACAGAAGTGAAATGTCTATTTCCCTCACAAGCTGCCCACTGAAATGGTGGAAGGAGAACAGTAAGTTTTACCCACTGCTTTCACCTCTAGCAAAGGCCTACCTCACCACACCAGCCACCTCTGTCCCGAGTGAAAGGGTCTTTTCGACCGCAGGGGATGTTGTAACCTCACAGAGATCTCAGCTACGGCCTGAAAATGTTGACATGTTGATTTTCCTCAAGAGAAACCTGAAAGTTTCAAGCTACACAAGCCAGTCTTAGTTTATTTGAAGAGAGTTTATGCATTGATATTATTTTGATGTGGGATTTGTTTTTAAAGATCCAGTTATTCTTTGTTATTTATGTGAATAACTACCTCAGTTGCACTTTTTTATAAGACACAAAAAATAGTGTTTAACACAGTGTTTCTGTAAAGAAAGGACCTCTTTTTTTGGTCAAGATTGTATAATCTTTTGTTATTTAAGTTGCTGAATTACTGGTGCACCAGTTAACACCAGGTTGTACGAATAAAACATTTTATTTGGTCATAATTTGTCTGTAGCTCATTTTTATAATAGAAAAAAAATCGTGAGAAAATCGTATCGTGAACAAAAAATCGTGAACCGAATCGAATCGTGACTAGAGTGAATCGTTACATCCCTACTGTGAACTGAAGATTTCTCCGAACTGTTCTTGGGCTTCCAATTAAAGAATAGGGGCTAGTGTTGTCACGATACCAACATTTTGGTATCGATACCGGTACCAAAATGTATTTCGATACTTTCGATACTTTTCCAAATAAAAAGAAAACACAATAAATGTCATTATTGACTTTATTTTATTGGAAAATCTAACTATGCATCAGTAAATAAAATAAAATACCACAAAGACATGCTTTTCTAATGCACAGACAACACAATTTTAAAATAAAATAAAAAATACGATTCAAAACACTAACATTTTCTTATTGCACTCAAAACAATTTTAGAACAGTGTAATAAAATATGATTTAAAATACTAGGCTTTCTTACTGCACTCAAAAATTTCACACACAGTTAGTGTGAATAAAAAATAAGTTAGAACAATGAGAACAAATAAAATGAATTGAAATTAAAATAAGCTTAGCAACTGTAGCAGCAAAATCTCTTGCTTTTCTCTTAACATTATGTCCCTTCTCCCTACTCCCTCCTGCCTCCCTTGCCTACTATTAGGTGGCTGATTCTGGTGTAGAGTCTCCCAGGCTTTTTGTCTTGTTGAGATTCTTGGCCAAGAAAACAAGCATGTCGAGGTGTTCCTCGCTCAATCTAGAACGCCTTGGACTACAGATATTTCCAGATGTGCTGAAGACACGTTCTGATGCACAGCTTGATGCTGGAATGCACATATATTGTCTTGCAAATTGAGCAAGGATGGGCAGATCAGCCTCATGTTGACCCCACCAGGCCAGGGGGTCCTGTGCAGCACTTATCTTTCTCAACTTCCCATAGTCAGTCATCTCACTGTTTAGTTTGTCTTCAGGTGTTGTCAGTGTGGACGAATCTTGTCTTGTTAACCTGTCAGCCCCCCTCTTTTCGGAGGTGATTGTGCAGAGCAGGCTTTTTAGATCACTAGACAACCTGCTGGTTGGTGCTCTGAGTCTGAGTCTTCTCGTTGCTCTGCTCTCTGCTGCCCTGGAAGCAGAACTCTGTGAGCTTTTAGGAGCAGTTCCCCTTTAACTTCTCTCTTGTAACAAATGTGCTTTTAAATCTTGGGTCTAGGTAGGTGGAGATGTTCAGTGCCATCTTAATATTGTGGTCATCATATCTCTTTTCAAAGTCTTCTCTACATTTCTCCTTCATTTCCACTGCCAGTGTCAGTGACTGTCACCTTCCTCATCTTTCAGGCAGGCTTTAATTTTCCACAGGAGTGGCAGGACTGATGAGAGAGTTGTTTCTTTCTCTCCACTAAGGGCATCTGTGAAATCACTGAGTGGAGCCAGGACATCCCTCACTGTTTCCAAAGTTGTCATGTCTGTGTCTTTGGGCATGAGGTACCATTTCTTTCTGTCATCTGCCAGAACAGGACAGACTGCTTGCTGCTGCTCACAAAAGCGTTCCACCATCCCCATCGTGTAGGCTCATCATGAATCAGCTTATGTTGTGGCAGCTTTAAAGATTTTTGTTTGTCCTTCAGCTGTCTTGACATTTTATTTTAATCTTGAGAAGCCTGACACTGTCTTACGTAGCCGGGACAGACAGTTTGCCACACGATCAATTTCTATGGCTTTCTTGACTGCCAAATGCAGGTTGTGGCCAAAACAGGGAATCCAGAGGTAGTTGGAAAATGCCTTGCGGTTGTTGGTAGCATTGTCTGTTGTAATTCCAGACATTTTTGCCATATCAAGGCCCCAGGAGTCCATGATGACATCTTCCAGGACCTCTTCGAGAGTGTCTGCTGTGTGGTCAGACTGTAATGCAGAACATCCTATGCACCAGGACTGCATTTCCCAGGATGCTGTAATGAACTGCAGAGTTACAGCCATGTATGAACTCACAGCTCTGCTTGTCCAGATGTCTGTAGTGCAGGAGAAGAATGGGCTGTCTGCCAGCTGTGCACTAATTATTGATCTGGTTTCTTCAAATATTTTGGGAATTTCTGTGTACGTGAAGAAATTCCTTGAGGGGAGGTCATATCCTTTGTCCAGCTGCTGAACAAGATTTCTGAACCCAGCCTTTTCAACTGTATATACTGGCACTTGATCCATACAGATGAATTCTGCAACTGCTCTGTTGAGCCTTTTAGCATCTTTAGAGTCTTTGGAATATTTTGCATGCTGCTCAAAAACAGCTTGAAGGGTAGGTTGCCTCTGAGTGGGGGCAGTGGGTGGGGTCACTCTCTCTGTACCAGAAGCACCAGACCTCTGTAGTGAAAAAATAAAATGAAGGTGATACATTTGTCATACAAGCTGAGGTCTTAATTATGTTGAGATAGATAACCTAAAAGTAGCAAAAGGACTCCTGCACGTTTTCTAACTTGAAATATAAAATTTATTTGCATTATTTATTTTTCCAGAGCTACTTTTGTGGAGAGTGAAGGGGGCTGGTGTTGCTTGCTTTTAGCACTGGATGTGGCTTTTTTCACGGGTATATAAGTTATTACCTGTCGTTCTCTGAACTCCTTGTGGAGGTCTGGGTGCTTGTCCTTAAGGTGTTTTGCCAAGTTGGAAGTGTTTCCACCCTTGGCCAGACATGTTTTCAAACACTGTTTGCACAGTGGTGCTTCGGTGTTCATTGCTTCGCCGTGCTCATTTGTTTTGAACCCGAAGTAAGTCCTGTAAGTAAGCACCTGGTTTATTAACGAGCTGCGGCGTGGTGAAGGTTGCAGCAGCTACCATTCTCTCCCTGCTCCTATCTCTCTCTCTTTCTCTCCTTAATCTCTCTCTGTCTTCAGACTCCTGCTCCGTTTGCAACTTCACGCTGCTCACTCGGTCGCTCGCTTACTCGGCGGATCGCTCGCCTCGGCTCAAATTACAATGCGGTGATGTCACGCGGCAATGTAAAAAAAAAAAAGGTACCGGTCCCATCCAAGCGCAGTATAGTACCGTTTTAAATGCCTTAGTACCCCGGTACCAATTTAGTACCGGTATACCGAACAAGCCTAATAGGGGCTAACAGTCCCACCAAGATCACCTCACACATCAAACAAATGAAGAAACCAATCAGATGAAGGGCCTCAATAGATCACTACTCAGTAGTCAATCAAGAGCAACTTTCAATTAACCCTTTCAATACAAGGCCTACTTTGTCCACCTCCTATCCGAAATGACCTACCCAAAATAAATAAAGTATATCTTCACAAGTACAAGGGCTGTATGAATAATCTTGACCTCAAAAGAAAGCGAAGACCAGTGAGATTACTACAGAAGTATCAGAATCAAGATATATGTTACTATGTCAGAGTAAATTCATCTTGAACACAGTAGAATTTTTTAATTTTTAGCTCCGCCTGAAAAAAAAAATATGTGAAAACCACTTTTAAATCATGGGATAGTAGCCAAATTCATCTACAAATTAAAGTAATATCTGATGAGTAACTGTGCAAAAGTACATGCCAAAATAATGAATATGAGCAGTCAATTGGAAATTGACAAAGGTCTGAAGGAATTTGCAACGTTTGCATTTGCCAGGCTGCTAAATAGTACATCAATGACCGCAGCACTCAAAATCTTCCGCTCTCTGTGCATCGTATTAACTTGCAAACACAACACCGACACTGTCCAGAGTAATCTGAAAGCCATGCAGGACTTAACAAATACAACCTTTCCGACATGGAAGACACTGAAAAGGTAGAAGACAGCCCCTTAGCTGAGGCGGAAGATGATGAAGAAAGGAGAAATGCACACTATTATTGGCAGATCTCCTTTCACACATCAATTCAAGAAGGTCTTGGAGGAGGTACAGAATGATTTGAAAAAAGAGGATGCTGAAGGTACACATGAAGAGGAAAATCCATACTTCTGCCCTGGCATTGTTGATGTCCTTTTTGAAAACAAACCATCATTTTTCCCCTTTGGAGTGGTCTACTGTTGGGGAATTTGAGAAGGTATGCATCTGACAAAGAAGATGACACCTTTGGCCCAGGCAAAACAAGGGACACCAACTGCCATGTAGAGAGATTGTTTGGAATTGTGAAACAGTCAATTCTGAGAAAGCAGAGGCGACTGAAGGGACCTTTGTCAGGAAAATGTGTGGCTCTCTACAGGGAACATACAAAGAACACATCATGTCTCATAACTTTTGTGAGCACTTACTCCTTAAACTCTTGGAGCCAAAGGACATCACTCAGTCTGAGGAAGGTTGGACAACGAGAAACGGAGCAACACCCAACACTGCCAAATCAAAATTTTACACTGCTCCCAAGACTGTTCTGGTTCCAAAGAGAGCAAAGTCAACTCAAATAGCAGAAAAAAGATCATCAGAAGAGCACAGATGAGAAGAAAAGCAGAGATGACCTCTCAAGTAAAGCGTCCAAGCCCTCGACAGAGATAATGTTTGGCTGATCACTGAAATAAAATGTATGCTTAAGATTGAAATCAAGTCATTGTAATCTTAAGAGCCTGAAACCACTTAGCACTTTCCACAGCCATAACATGTAACATTGTTAAGGGAGCATTAAGAAATAATCAAATCATCTGTGAGTCAGCTGTATTCACACACAAAGTGTGTTCATACCTGGATAAAGTTCTGCTTGTGTAAATTTGTCACGATAAAATCCCAATATTGGAACAAACAGTCATTAATACGAAATGGTTACGGATAGTTTAATGACAGCTTATCAGAACGGCACAATTTTCAGCAGAGTACTGCAAAATTTAAAAAAGAATGCATTTGTAAATCCTGCATGAAATTATTACAGTCTTAATTTTCATATCCCGGTAGGTTGATGCCCTTTGGACAAGCAACCGACTGAAGTTGTTGTTGCTGTTGTAAGACCTGCTGACTAGAAGCAGAATTTTACCCTGCGGCACAGGGAATTCCAGAGTTTGAGGCCTGATGAACTCATCATAGGCGAGGCAAGTTGGTAATTATTATTAACTGTAGTGTACCAGATTCCTTAACTTAAGTGGATCAATTTAATGAAACAAAAATGCCGAAAACTGTTTTGGTTTTTTTTCCCCGGTACTGTAGTGACTTATGCTGCAAATTAAAAAAAATGATAGACTGTCAGGACAGAAGGTTTGGGGTGTGACAGACAAACCAGTCTTCGCAGAAGTGTTGTTCTAACATCACTTAACTTTGTTACTTGGCATTCATGCAAGATCCCCCCCCCACTTCTCTTTCTTTTTGTCGCTTCTGTGGAATAAATTGTAAAATGTGCACAGTGTGTATGACATCTTTTTGCTGCTGTACATTATTTTAAAATACAGCTTTTTTATATTTGATTCATTTTTTTCAGGTCTCATTTGATGATTATTGTGATGTTCACCGGAACACACTGTGCTTTATTTTGTAGTCACGCTGTTAGACAGCAAGCACGTACAATATGAGCTGCTACTTGACTGATGATATGTGCAACTGTAAGATGCCGCTGCCGAGCCGTCATTAAAGATACAAGTTCAAGAACAAACTCTCGTTATTTCTGCAGCCACCATGATACACAAACATTACACTGGCGACGAGAATAAAGAAGAGGACAGTGCAAGTATGACAGCTGTTTTTCTCCAAGAAGAAGAGGGAAAGCAGCATAACTAGTTAGCCCGCAGCAGAGGCTAAGCCAAGGTAATCAGCGTGGCTAATTGGAGCAAGGCGAGAAACATGACACACCAGCAAGTATGGCTGCACACACTCTTCCGCTTCCACCGCTTGATACCTGGTTCCGTTGGGCCTCGCTGGACCAAATGGCTGCAAAGGTTTGAAAACTATACCATAGCAATGAACATTAGCAGCGATGGTAGATTAAAAGCCCTGCTACTGCACGTTGCCGGAAAGAGAGTGCATGATATCTACGACACACTCACAGCCGATGGCGACAAATATGCAGATGAAAAACAGAAATTATCAGCATATTTCACACCCAAGAAAAACGTCCAGTACCAAGTTTATCTCTTCAGAAAAGCGGCGCAGGAGCCTGGAGAAAACCTGGGCACCTTTCAGACCAGACTGAGGATGTTAGCCAAAAACTGTGAGTTTGCAGACATTAATGCAAACACAAATAATACAAAGCTGCACAACATCAAGACTGCGCAGAAAAGCACTAAGAGAACCTGATCTGACTCTAGATGACATTCTGAATGACGGGCGCACATGTGAACTGTCTGAAATGCAAGCATCAGGTATAGAAAGTGGCAATGTAGTAACAGTAAAGAAAGCACATCACAAAACTACACATAAAATCCCAAACAAAAGCACCTGATCAACAAAGAAACAACCCAACAACCGCTGCAGGAACTGTGGAGGTAACTACCCTCATGAAAATGAATGTCCAGCTAAAAACAAACAATGCAGCATGTGGCAAAAGAAATCATTTTGCACAACAATGCCAATCAAAAGCTAAGGAGACTGACTACAAACAGCCACACCGGAAAGCTCAACAAGCATCCTGAAGTGTGCATCAAATAACGGACAGTGACTCAGATGAGAAAACAGGACACACATCTAGCAGCGATGAAGCTCAACACTGCTACACCTTAAAAGCTTCCACAAACTAAGATCACAATGAATGGCACCAAAATACTTGTCCTACTTGACTCTGGAGCTACAGTTAACTGCATAAGTGAACCCACTTATAACAAAGTGATGCCACGTCCCACACTAAACCCAACTGACATCAAGATCTACCCGTACCGGTCAACAAAATCTCTTCCAGTGTGGGGTAAGTTTGAGTGTTGTGTGGAAAAACACAACAAAAAAGCAAAATGCACAGTCTTTGTTATCACAGGTGATGGATTAAACATCTTGAGCTATGAAACATCCAAAGACTTAGGACTGACCCACATTGTTACAGCGGTAACAGGTCAAATGCAGCATTCAGTAGCAGATGAGCTGGTCGAAAAACCACCCAGAGCTATTCAAAGGGATCAGTAAGCTCCAAAACTTTCAGGTAAAACTGCACATAAATACTGACATTAAGCCTACCTGTCAACCTCACAGACGCGTTCCCTTTCACCTACGTCAGAAAGTAGAGGACTGTGTTCTCCAAACAGGATCTTAGAAATGGGTACCATCAACTGGAGCTACACCCAGACAGCCGGTACATAACAACGTTCACCACTCATCTTGGCCTGCGACAGTACAAACGCTTAAGCTTTGGCATTTCCTCCAAAAGAGAAGTGTTCCAAAATGCAATTCACCCTAAAAAGGGGTCAAATATCTCAGAGATGACATCATTGTGTAACAACAACCGACAACAACCTTCGGGCCCTAATTGCGAGACTCAAAGAGACCGGGTTCACTTTGAATCGTGAGAAATGTGAATTTAACAAAACGAAACTGGAATTCTTTGGTTTCATCTTTTCTGCAGACGGTGTCGCAGCTGATCCGAAAAAGGTTGCAGCGGTTCAGCATACCCCTGACCCTGAAATGCCTGCAGACATCAAAAGCCAACTAGGTATGGCTAACTACTGCTCTAGATTCATTAAAGACTTTTCATCCATCTCAGAGCCACTGCGCCAACTCACCAGGAAAGACACACCATGGACATGGGGACAAGAACAACAGGATGCGTTGCAGGCACTCAAAGACAATCTTACCAGTGACACAACTATTGTAAATGACCTTTAACATTACCCACAGTATTGCTATAAACGTGTTTTTATGTTTATTTAATTATATTCTTTAAAGCCAGGCCTTTATTTTCTTTATTTAGAGCAGACGTAAGATTGTGCTTTTATTTTGAAAGCGCCCCGCCAAAAACACGGGTTTCCGATCTTGTATCGGTAGCAAGAAAGTGTGTCAACAGAACTAAACACGTATTTGTGAAGTGAAAAGCGTGTCTGCTAAAAGGAAGAAAGAGTGCGTTTCATGAGCACCTGGCTGATAAGGGCACAAGGATCGTTTATCGCCTGTCATGTGTTGTGGAGCGTTAGGCTCGAAGTTTCATACCTTCAATGCTCTTTATAATGTGTTTAAGTTATCGCTAGCACGAGTGCTAACTAGCATTAGCTGACCTTCCGTGTCCGTCTATCGGGGCCGGTTGTCATAAACAGACCTCCGGTTACTTCTTTATTTGCTCTGCTAGTGTAACAGAAGGTGTTTGTGTGTATTGTGTAGTACTTCATGCGGTTAAAAAGCAATGTGTGATTAAAAGTGAACAGTTCATTCATTCATTCATCTTCTTTACCCGCACATCCCATTTCAGGGTTGCAGCCTATCCCAGCTAGCAATGGGCGAGAGGCGGGGTACACCCTGAACCGGTCGCCAGCCGATCGCAGGGCTACATACACAGACACACAGACAGACAACTCACACACTCACACTCACACCTACGGACAATTTAGAGACCAATTAACCTAACGAGCATGTTTTTGGTCTGTGGGAGGAAGCCGGAGTGCCCGGAGAGAACCCACGCATGCATGGGAAGAACACGGGAAGAACACGGGAAGAACGGGAAGAACATGCAAACTTCACACAGAAAGGCCCTGAACCAGCAACCTTCTTGATGTGAGGCACACGCACTACCTGCTGCGCCACCGTGCCGCCCAAAAGTGAACAGTTAAAATGTTTATTTTCTGTTAAATATTAGAAATACAATGCACTCCATAGGAGGTTGTCATTCAGTTAAAAATGTGCATTTTATTCATGATTGTTACATCAGTTGTGTTAGTAGCAGTTAAAATATACATAAATACAGTATTTCATTTCATTGTGTAAAACCTGTAAGGTTAAAAATAAGTCATTAATATACAGAAGGATAACTGTATGTATTTTTTATTTTCTTTCTCATAGCTCTTACGGTGCTACATGGTGTTACACGGCGTTACACGATGTTCCATGGTGTATGTGATAAAAATGGTTCATGGAATAAAACACTGTGAAGCATCAGTTGGAGAGTATGGCCATCATTCAGCCGGGGATGCTACAACTCTGTCATACTTCTATCCAAACAGACAAACTGAACTGATCATGGATGCTAGTCCAGTGGGATTATGTGCGATACTCTGCCAACAAGATGAAAAAGGGATGAAGCATATCATAGCATATGCAAGTCGATCTCTCAGTGATGTGGAAAGGAGATACTCACAAACTGAAAAGGAAGGGCTTGCCATTGTGTGGAGCTGTGAGCACTTTCACTTGCACATTTATGGACATCCTTTCACACTTGTGACTGACCACAAAGCACTTGAGATCATATGGAACAACCCAAGGTCAAAACCACCAGCCCGAAACAAGAGGTGGGGACTCAGGCTTCAACCATACAACTTCAAAATCGAATACAGAAAAGGTCCCGACAACCCAGCCGATTTCATGTCTCGTCACCCCCTGCTGTCACCAACCAGCGAAAGCACTTGTGCAGGTAAGGATAGATAGATAGATAGATAGATAGATAGATAGATAGATAGATACTTTATTCACCCCCAAGTGAAATTCACAGTGGCAGAAGAGTATGTGAACTTTGCATATCATTCCACACCAAAAGCCATGACACGGCAAGAGATAAAAACAGAGACCTTGAAAGACCCCATTCTACAACAAGTCATAAGCCATATCAGGAACAACACATGGCTTCAAACTGATAAGTCACAATATGCTGACACATTAAAGCAGTTTAAACATGTTCGGAATGAGCTAACAACAACGCATGCAGCAGACATCCTACTGAGAGACACTAGGATTGTTGATCCAGCTGTCTTACAGGACAGAGCAATACAACTTGCCCATGAAGGACACCAGGGTATAGTCAACACCAAAGCACTACTCAGAACCAAATTGTGGTTTCCAGACATTGATTGCAAAGCGGAAGCTGCAGTTCGTAATTGTCTGGCATGTCAAGCTACTACACCGGTTGCACACAATGAGCCATTAAAAATGTCACCTCTACCTGAAGCACCATGGCATAGTGTGAGTGCAGACTTTTATGGACCACTATATCTCCTTGTTATTGTAGATGACTACTCTTGATACCCAATTCTTGAAAGTGTGAGATCAACATCAGCCAATACAGTCATTCCAGTAATAGACAAAGTGTTCTGTATGTTTGGAATTCCCAGAGTTGTAAAAACTGACAATGGCCCACCATTCAACGGTGACTCTTTCTCACAGTTTGCAGACTACCTAGGATTTCACCACCACAGACTAACACCCCTTTGGCCTCAAGCAAACACCACTGCTGAAAGATTCATGTGAACCCTAAGAAAAGCTCTGCATGTAGCTGAAACACATGGTATTCCTTGGAAACAACAACTTAACATCTTTCTACATGAGTACCAATCTACACCTCATAGCACTACAGAGTGTTCACCAGCTGAACTATTGTTTCAATGCGAAATGTACACAAAAGTTCCTTCTTTCAATAATGCTGCAAAACACAGTTCAGATGCAGATGCGAGAACAAGAGACAGCAATGCAAGGTCCAAAATGAAAAGCACTGCAGATGCTAAACGTCATGCCAAACCTCATTCACTCATTCCAGGTGACACTGTGCTACACCGCCAGCCCAAGCACAATAAACTGTCAATGCCATGCAACACTAAAATCTTACAAAGTGACCAACGTGAAGGGCTCTATGGTCACAGCCTCAAGGAATGGACATTCTATTGTCAGGAATGCATCATTCTTCAAAAGAATCACACCTGAATTTCAAAATGTCTCTCCACAGCACCAGGACAACTCTCTACCTCCTGCTATGTCCCGATACCCATCCAGAGACAATAACGACCACCTATTTACTTACAGGACTACACTGACTAGAATTTGATCACTCATTGAGTTGGTGTAATAATTATTGGTCATGTGAGCAATGTCTTTTGATTTTTGTTTTTAACTATACGAGGGACACTTTGTTACATGCTGCATAGATCACTGTTTTGATTGAGCTATTCATGATGTTTAAACTGTGCCTTATTTTAACTACCAGAGGTTTACTATTTTTTCAAGTAAGCACAAGGTTCAATAACAGCTGACTTCAATGTTTATAGATGACACTGTTTAAATACAGGCTGTATTATTTGCATATATGCAGTGTGCTGTTTGACAAGAGTTATAAGTACGTTTCCTTCATTAAAATAAAGAGGGGGGCAAATGTGATGTTCACCGGAACACAATGTGCTTTATTCTGAAGTCACGCTGTCAGACAGCACATACAATATGAGCTGCTACTTGACTGATGATATGTGCAATTGTAAGATGCCGCTGCCAAACTGTCATTAAAGTTACGAGTTCAAGGAACAAACTCTTGTTATTTCTGCAGCCACCATACAATATAATTATGATGGAGTCATTTAAGCTTTCTTAAATAGAGACTTAAACCTAACCCATCAAAAACACTTCACATAAGATTACATTAGATACAACACTACAACACCATAACACTTTTCTAAATGGCAACAATGACATATCATTTAACAAAATTGGAAAATTTTCAAATGTTGGGTCAACATTGGTAGACAATATCTCAGTTTCGTGTATTACAGTATTCCCAGTCTGAATGCATTAGCCGTGTGTGCTGTGAATTGAGAGGCTCTGGCTCTGCAATCACTTTGAGCACTTCAGCTACATAGAAAAAAATGATGTCAGCACGATGGGACCATGTGAATACATTTTTTCCTCCCAGCTGCTGCGTGCAGCTCACCTCAATCTCTTCCCCAACTACTTGGAGGACCTGCCCCACAAATGGCTGACCTTCGTATTTCACCATGATAAACTTTCCATTTAGATCACTGCTCTCATGGGTGCTCTCATGGGCACTGGCCTGAGCTCTAGCCTGGACACTGGCTGTTTGGAGGTTGACCATTATGGGATTGTGGCATTGGCAGATATGTGGTCTGCTACAGAAGCAGGAGATCTCTCTGTGCTGGATTTGTGGGCTGGATTTTCTACAAATCATACACTTAAACTTTCCTCAAAATACATCCAGTGATATTCTATGTTTTTTTGTTTTTTTTTAATGTTTTTAATACAGTCATATGGTATGGCATATTAATAAATGTATAAATGAATTAATTTTATATTTTGATAAAGAAACAGTTTGATTGTTCATTCACACACACACACACACACACACACACAAAATCATGACCCTTCTGTACACACCAATAACACAAGAATTTCTTCATATTTTTGTTTTTGTGCCCTGAGCATATTTAAGGTAACTATTTCAGGCACAGGCACGCGTGTGCGCGCGCACACAACACACACACACACACACACAAACCAGACATCTTATATGACCTGTTGACATGCGTATTAAACTTTGAGTAAGTTTTTTGCTTAGTCGTGTTGGAATAAAACTTCACCAAAGCAAACCGTCGAAACAAGGAAGGTCTTTTTCTTTTTGGCCAACTCCAAACACACACACGTATACACACACACACACACACACACGCACACGCACGCGCGCGCGCACACACACACACACACACACACACACACACACACACACACACACACAGCTTCTGGCCTGACATGTCTAAATTTAAACAACTGTTCACAGGCTTTAGGATGACAAAGATTCCACAATAGCCTGGACTGAAACTGCTGATGTCTGTGATATACACTGATTTTAACACATATACATATATATACGCTCTCTTTTCGTTGACTTCTGTTGGCTCCGGTGCTAGCGTAGAGTGAGGAGACCGAACCAATATGGCGGCGACGCTGGATTACGCTCCAGGCCGTAATGAGGAGTCTACGTATATTATGTCTATGTCTAACTTTACCGCAGTGTATAACTGCAGGTCGCTCACATGACGTTAAGTATTTTCAGTCGCATGTTGTGATGTTTCGGAAGCGAAAACGCCGTTTAACCGTGTTTATACGCCAACACATAACCCGCGTTTTCAGAAATCTCCACTTGGCCGAAATTATCGTGTTCCATGGAAAAACAACTCCGTTTGCGTGTGAACGAGAGGCCAAACCACATTAAAACATATGCGTTTTCCCTAAGTGTTAACGGGGTCTTACACCGGTCAATGTCTCAGCAACCCAATGATTGCTAAAAAAAAAAAAAAAAAAAAAAAAAAAAAAAAAAACCCTCCTCTTTATGTAAACAACCAGGACCGTCGGACTCTGCTTTCACATATCATCAGGCTTGCGTGGTTTGCGTGAAATCAGCAGACGCACTAAAGTGGACATACGCTATTTCCGTGTTTTCGTTACATGCGCATATAATTTCTTGAGGCATGAATTATGTTTCGTCTGAATGGCAATGCTTGGTAGAGGCTTTTAACCGAGTTTCTCCCCGTCATCCTGGTATGCTACAAGTTAGGATTGGTGCTTCCTAGCGCGAGCGCTAACCGTCTGAACTACGGGCCTCTCACGCTGCAACCTGCGCGGGCGGCGCGCACTGAAGAGAAAGAAAATACAAAGACGTTTTTGACTAACCTTTCAGAAGCGTCCTGGTGAAGAGTGGGAGTGAGTGAGTGGTGAGAGTCTGAGGTTCTCCTCAGTCCCTCCTTCAGGATCCGATTCAGGTTCGAACATGTACGGTTGAACTACTGAACAACTCCGTCTGTTCACTGCCGCCATGTCCGCTACTTTCACACGGCAGCGCTACGTGAGTCTGCACTCTCCCCGTTACCATGGTAACATAGGTGGGACAGCAGCAGCTCATTTGCATTTAAAGCTACAGACACCAGAAACAGCACATGCTGAAAGGGACCGAAAACAGGGAAATAGTGGGGAGCGAGAATCTTCAACTACAAGCTATTTCTAGCAAACAGCAAAAACATGTTTTATGGAAATCATGGACCTAGGTAACTTATTGAAAAAGCCTCATAACATGTCACATAAAAATACAACAAGTTATATTTGGTGCTCATTTGGTGCTTTTCTCGCTCATATAGTGTGATTTTGACAGTAAAATCAAACGAATGTCAGTATTTAAGATTCATTTGTTTTTATGTCAGACTGTCTTAGAATGACAATTCCACTTTAGAAACATCAATTGTGAATGTTTGTGAAGGACAGCATGCTTTCATTTAACTTCTTCTTGTCGTCACATTCACAATTGAATGTTTCTAAAGTGGAATTGTCAGTCTAAGACAGTTTGACACATAAAAACAAACGAATCTCAAATAGTGACATTCATTTGATTTTACTGTCAAAATCACATCGTATGAGCAAGACAAGCACAACATCAACACATGTATTTTTCACAGCAACTGTGAAGGAAGTCAAATTAAAACATGTCCTTCAAAAACATTCACAGTTGAATGTTTCTAAATTGGAATTCTCATTCTAAGACTGTTTGACACATACAAACAGCTGAATCTTAAATAGTGACATTCATTTGAGTTTACTGTCAGAATCTAGGAGATGAGGTTACTGTCAAAACTTTTGTGTGTGTAAATCGTGCACGTATGAAAAATGTGTTCCCAGGGAACCAAGCCACTACAGACCTGTCGCCCTAACCTCCCACCTCATGAAGACCATGAAGAGGATCGTCCTCAGCCACCTCCGCGCCCAGGTGAGCTCTGTGCCGGACCCGCTGCAGTTCGCATATCGACCTGGCATCGGGGTGGACGACGCCATCACCTACCTGCTACACCGGGCCCTGTCTCACCTGGAGTCCCCCGGGAGCACTATGAGAGTCATGCTTTTTGACTTCTCCAGTGCTTTCAACACCATCCAGCCTTCAATGCTGTGGGGGAAAATGGAGGCGGCTGGTGTGGACCAACAGCTGGCTGCATGGACCATCGACTACCTCACTGACAGACCACAGTATGTGAGGCTACACAGCTGTGTGTCAGATGTGGTAGTCAGCAGCACAGGGGCCCCCCGGGAACGGTGCTGTCACCGTTCCTTTTCACCCTCTACACCTCGGACTTCATGCACAACTCCACCCTCTGTCATCTGCAGAAATTCTCTGATGACAGTGCCATTGCTGGTTGTGTGTCAGAGGAGAATGAGCAGGAGTACAGGGGGGTCATCACGGACTTCGTGGACTGTTGTCAGCAGAACCACCTGATCCTAAACACCAGCAAGACCAAGGAGATGATTATTGATTTCCGAAGAAAACCTTCCCCTCACACACCGGTGAACATCCAGGGCTCGGACATTGACGTGGTGGACTCATTTAAGTACATGGGTGTTCACCTCAACAATAAACTGGACTGGACAGACAATACTAACACCCTGTACAGGAAGGGCCAGAGTCGCCTACACCTGCTGAGGAGACTGAGGTTCTTTGGTGTGTGCAGGGCTCTACTCCGGACTTTCTATGACACTGTGGTGGCCTCTGCAGTGTTTTATGCCATAGTGTGCTGGGGAGGGGGCAGCACGGACAGAGACAGGAAGAGACTGAACAAACTGGTTAAGAGAGCCAGCTCTGTCCTGGGCTGCCCACTGGACTCCATCGAGGAGGTGGCGGACAGAAGGATGCCAGATGTCACAGAAGGATGCCAGATGTCACGATGGATGTCAGCCAAGCTGACATCCATCGTGGACAACTCCTCCCACCCCCTGCACCACACTGTGAGGACCCTGAGCAGCTCCTTCAGCACAAGACTTTTACATCCCCAGTGCAGGAAGGAGCGCTGCCGCAGGTCATTCCTGCCCACAGCCATCAGACTGTATAACAGTGCACAATAACATCAACTCAAATGCAAGCCGTACTGATCACATCTCACATTTTTCCTGTTTTCATGTGCAATCGTCATTTTTAAATGAGTAATACATATAGATAAATAAGGGTGTACATATTGTTTATATTGTAAATTCCATAGGGTATATAATACTGTGCAATATTTTTCTTGTCTTCTTGTCCTCTGACTTCTTGCACTCTGTCCTGTTGCTGCTGTAACATGTGAATTTCCCCCCATTGTGGGATAAATAAAGTCTATCTTATCTTATCTTATCTTATGATAGTCTATAGTTCTGCATAAATAAAAAATTTGTAAACCCTTGTTTAAGTCAAATCATGCATAGATTATGCAGTGTATAAATTCTCTGTGAGAATACAACTCATAAAGTTTACATAACTTTACAGAATTACAAATACAGATTGCAGTTTACTGACGTACGCGTTCTTCAGAGTGAAAACGAATCTGACAATCGTGAAATAACTGTCAAAACTACGTCACGAGGTCACAGGCATTATGTATCGATTCTACAAACTGCGCAGGTGTTCCAACCCAGCTCACTAGGGGTTGAAATGTAATTATTTATTTAAATCAAAGTGTTTCAAATCATTTTAATACACAAAAGGCAAAAGGCCAAGACAACGAAAAGAGCAATTTGGGTGCTTTTCAAATTAATGAAATAATCAAAACCAAAAGAGAACTCTCCAAAAATGAGAGCTTAACTAATTAAAACCAAAAGAGAACTCTTCAAAAGGAAGAGCTT
The DNA here is from genome assembly GCF_051107435.1 of Chaetodon auriga. Taxonomy (NCBI): domain Eukaryota; kingdom Metazoa; phylum Chordata; class Actinopteri; order Chaetodontiformes; family Chaetodontidae; genus Chaetodon; species Chaetodon auriga. The sequence continues at coordinate 1,611,680 of NC_135096.1, read as the reverse complement.
GCCTAAACCACACTCAAAACAAAATGGAAATAAATCCCTCCTAATGAGGCTGACAGTTCTGATGAAAAACAAGAACCAAAATACAAAATGAAATAGCACCCCTAATCCTAGTGTAGCTAGCAAATAATATAATATAACTAAGTGAATGTGCAAATCAGTCCCCGTCTAAGCCTAGCTCAGTTCGACTCTGGTTGCCAAAACAATATCAGAAGCAGAACTCTGACAAATCTGTCAAACAACAAATGGATATCTCCTGTGCCGAGGACTGGTCACCAAAGATGCCAGCCGCAGACTGCCAGGCTGAGACGACTCTTGTAGCCGGCAGGAAATGACAGCTTGCAGGCGATTGGGCAGCGGCTGGTTAGGAGGAGGAGTCCTGTTTCCACACCCCTTCACCTGCAACCAGTCACACACATGAAAGACACAAGCACACATACACAAACACACCCCAAGAACGGTGGCAGCCGTAACAGCAGGTGTCAGAAATTTGACTGTGGGTTCAATTTCATGGCGCCAAGATGGCAGACGATGCGGACACAGCAAGGAATCAGGTAATGTTAACCTCTTTTTACTTTGTTCTAACATGATATTCGCCAAATATTCTAGTATTGGCAATGAAGTGGCTTTACTTTCGTTGATGTAGCCTTTGTTTCTAGTTACATAACTTTATCGGTTTCTTTGTGCTAGGTGCAGTTAGCCGATATACTCAACACAGCACACAGTCTAGTGTCTCTTACCTGGCTCTTACCTTTTATTGTCACCTGTGCAGGTTTCATACGGGTATGAATAGCCTTCAAAAGTTTCATGTATAATTTATTTTGGTCCCTCAATTTTATTTAAAGGCTGGGGAGAGGTCGTGGAGAAGTAATTGAAAATCTCTGCTAAAAAAAAAATGTCTATTAGCCCTGCCTGGGGGTGATACTGCAGTTGTCTTTCTTCTTTTAAACTATTTTCATTGTTTCTGATGAGTGATCAAAAATATTTAAATTTTCAGATCGTTTCCTGGACTTTTTCGCAAAGAGGCGAAAGACAAACAACGTTTTGCACCATATGCACAACCAGAAAAGAGTTTTTTGGTAAACTTTTTTTCTGATGATAAACAGCGCTCAAAGACCCCCAAAGGACACAAGCAACTCCAACTTACACTAGCTGGTCTTGGGAAATGTTCTCTAACAGTGCCTTTAAACATCACACATTCAGAGGTATGCTTTTTTTTTTTTTTTTAAAAGAGATTAAGTATCTTAGGCACCACCATTACCAACACCAACGTTAAATGTTGCTTTTTGTACTCACAAGGAGTCTCTTTAAAACTAACTGCATGTTTGCATAAATGATAAACACGTTAGCTCATATATTTATTAAATTTATCAACTAACCATGTTCTAAAAGTTGACAGATATGCTGTTAAATGCATATCCAAAACTTGGGAAGTATCGGTGGTGGCTGGATGCCACACAAGGCCACAGGTATACATGGACCTCATATATTGCTTTTATAGCATTTTAAAAGCTTTGATTCCATAAATTAATGTCTGTTTCATTTCTAGGTGGGGGTGGGCAACGCAAATTAGCCGTCATTTCCCCTGACTCCGATGGATACAGTGGGCAACAGCTAAAAGGAGTGAGTGGGAATGGAAAGTGTACACTGTACATTGCCCCTTTACAAGAAGAAGTTGACATTACTCCATTACCACCTGAAGCGAAATAATTTGAAAAAAATGCCCAAAGCCCCGTGCAACACTTACTGAAAGCTTGTTCCTCTTCAGGCTATTCCGGTCCACATCAAGAGCTGCAAGGAGGAGCACATAGATCTGTGCAGTTCTTCTGAGGATGTGTGTCAAGTCTTCTGTCAGGCTTCGAGTATTTTTTGCTGTGACTGAAACAGTGGGGTTATTTCATACTGTTTGATGTTTTGTCGCTAGGAAAAGTACACCCAGGACGATATGCCTCCAGTGTGCTTAGAAAACCAGGCAGAGACAGTAAGATTCCTGTGCGTTATTTTTGAAACGGGCGTGTTTTAGACCCAAATGCAGTACAACGGAGAGCAGGAACAGTTGGTAATGACCTTTATTTATTACCACAGGAAACAAGGTATGGAGCAGAGTAAGTAACTCGGAATTAAGTTCGTTCTCCAGTCTGAGCGTTCTCACAATGTCTCTGGGGCTCAAGCGAGGGAAAGAGAAGTGGCTTACCAAAGCCGCTGATGACGAGGAGGAAGCTCCGCAGCCGAAGAAACAGCTGATCGAGCAGCGGTGCCGGCGGGCAAAGGAGTAACTTACTTCAGCCGCTGATGATGATGAGGGAGCTCCGCAGCCTGAAGAAACAGCTGATCGAGCAGCGGAGTAGTCGGAGGCAGGCGGGGGGGTCGAAGCCAGATGAGCAGTCCACGGGAGCAGAAGTACCGATGGGGAGCAGGAAAGAGGAAAGCCGAAGCCAGGCGGATGAATCGTTTCCAGCAGAGCAGTCAGACACCAGAAACGCTGAAGCAGAGCACGAGGTCAGGGACGGAAGGCAGGTAAATCTACCAGGAGGCAGACGAGGAGAGCAGGTCGGGAACGGGTGATCAAACAGGATAACGCTGGAAAGTCTTGCATACTGCAGAAGAACAATCTGGCAACGAGTGAGAGTGCTGGAGAGGCTTATATGCAGGGCTGATTGTGATGAGCTGCAGCTGTGTCGACAGGTGAGCAGAGTAGAGCTGATGAGGTGGGCGCGGCTGGCAGGTAGAGTGGAGCAGAGGGAGTGAGAGCGGAAAAAACACTGCAGCTGAGTGATCAGAAGTGGATGAGAGACCGAGATTGTGACAATTTTTATGTTGATAAGACCGTCTGATATTAACTTGGTGCAAATTATGTTTTTTTAGACAGCTGAGTGTCCTGTGTGCAGAGGTGTATTCAGCAACGATGTCACTGAGATTCATGCATCTGAGTGTGGATTACGGTATTTGAGCCAAAAATATGTCAGTATTTCTAAATTACTTTTTAATTCAGTGTGTGTAAATTACAAATTAATTACAACTTTCTTATTACTGCAGAGCTGCAGACCATGATGGCAATGGCAATCTCACAAATCAAATCAAATCAAATCAAAACAAATCAAATCAAACTTTATTTACATAGCACTTTTCATGCATAATGCAACACAAAGTGCTTTACAAGAGTTAAAAACAATATAAATAAAAACAGAACAACACCAAAAACCCAACCCTCCCACCCTCCATATGTACTACCACACACCCTCAACCCCCCCCCCCCGACTCTGACATACCTGTGAGTCCTCACACCACGGTAGGGAGCCCCCCCACCAGCCGGGCCGATGAGGCCCGAGGACAGCACCCCCAGCAGCAGACCAGACACAACTCTCAGTGTGGAGGACCCCCTAGAAAAAAATAAAATAAAATAAAAATAAACAGTTAAAAGAAGAGAAGTTCATAAGATAATAAGTAAAGTAGATAAAATAGGGTAAAATAATACAAAATATAAGACATCATTTTTTTTTGTGATAACAGATTTTCAGTTTTCTATTTTTATGTTATTCAGAAATGGTTGCAGGGATCGAAAAGAAACTTTTCATGGGCAGCACTGTGCACAAGGGGAAAAATCCCCTTTACTGTCTCAACAGCCTGGATAACAGCCTGGATACTTCAGGTGCATAGTGTTGTTCTTGTGTCCTGTAAATAATTTTGTTAATTGAAACGTTACTTTCATTAAGATACAGCCTTCTTTTTTATTTTGATATTTAGGATTGCAGGAGAAGTTATGGCAGCTGGCGTGGCACAAGGTGGACCTCTCTCCAACTTCACGCATGAGTGGTGCTACAGAAACCTCTGCTCTGGTGACTCCACCAGAGATGTCACAGATTTGGACTTGTCACAGCTTATAATGGAGCTAATGTTAATTCAGTCTCTAAACAGTTAACAGTGTGTCCTTGGCAGTTTTCATTTATTCTGCTTTATGCTGAGAACATTGATGAGCTTACTGATGGCATAGCAAGCTGTGGATACACTGGAAGAGGGTCTGTGGATAAAAAAGACCAGATAATCAGGTAGTTTTCTTAATATATACACTCAGGTGTATAGTGAAGGTTATACAAACACTGGCTTAAGCACACCTTTTAAGATTAATTTTGATTTTTTGAAAGAATTTTCTTCAACTACACAAAATGTGTGCATGTGCACTAATTTCCTTAATGTATCAATTTATTTTACAAAACTATGTCTAGAGTGTTACTCAGAAACCTTTTGGGTTTCAGGGCTACTGCACTCGACCATGAGAGTGGTCCCCATGCTTGACCGGCTGAGAAAAGACCTGCGGCTGCATGACCTACTGGAGGCTTTGAAGACACACACACAGACCTTTGTCTGCCACTATTTGGACCAGAGGAAGATGATACGCTGTGTACTTTGGTCTTTGTCAGGTCATCCCTGTTAAATTTTGTTTACTGCAAGAAATTCAGAGTTGTAAATTTCTATCTTTTGTGTTTTGTTTTTGTAGGTGGATGCAGCTTTTATCCTGGAAAAGTGCCGGCCTGATTTCAGTGAGAAGGGCTCTGTGAAATACAAGAAACCGAGGATTGTGGCATGTTTAAGCTCATACACAGTTACTGATCTTTTTTTCCTTTTTTTTTTTTTAGTTCACACTAACATTAATCTTTTATTTAAGAACAGTATGGCCGGATTGATGAGGAAAGTGAGGTTCCACAACATCTGACTGTTGGCAGAATCATGCAGTGGATGACAGAACAAGCGCATGAGCCCCTTCTGCCAAGCGAGAAGAAGGACTTCATCATATCTGTGAAACCTACCATGAGTGTGATGCAAATCACACCATTTGCTTTCCAACTGTAAGTGCATGTAGCCGCACAATAACAATTTCTGTTTTTTGTTTTACTGTATTTAGTTTTACAATGAACAGGCTGTAAACATATGGCTCTAGTATTTAAAAAATGCTTTTCAAAGCAACCTAGTTTTACATATTGTTCAGCAGCTGCTTCTGTTATCAAAAGATAACAATGCATGTGTTCTCAAATCTCTTAAGAGTGCTTTGGAGCCCTTTCAGTCATTTATTGCCTTTCAATAAAAGCATTAAACCATTATCATATGTACTATTTAAAGATTTCAGTAAAACATATTTTAATTGTTGCTGGATGCCAACAGGTATCGGTGATACTTTTTTGAGACCCTCTTGAGGTAACTCCAACCAAGATTTTTACAGTTTATCTATATCACATTTTTTACTGTCAATGAATTCACATTGCAATTTTGTCTCTGATTTAACCTCATAATATAAATTTGACCATTCTCAAGTAAAATTGTATATCAGACTTAAAGGACCTGCAGACCGCCTGAGTGAACAATAATGTCAAAAATCCCTTAATATTACTGGAAATGTAACGTAGTCACCGGGTGTATAAGTTAGATACACAAAAAACATTTAATCATACTCCAGGGGAACAACTTTGCAGACACATTATACACTACAAAAGGCAAAGAGACGGCATGTACGAAATGATCTTTTCTGTCACATTCTGAAACAAATGCGGATGCATTTTTTGTTTGCTAACAATGTAGGATACAGCAATTTGTCACAGTTTTGTAACAATATACTCAACTAGACAATTTTACCCTGGGGAAATTTTGAAAGGGCCACGGGGGCTACTGCCAGAATGAATTATGAATTATGATGAGATTCTTCAGACATTTCAAACTATTAATACTAGTAACACGTACTGAGGCTCAGAGGTTGCCACAGCAACTTGAGTTGGTTGCCATTGACAATAGGGACCCACCCCCAGGCTGAGGCAGACAGAAACGTGGATTTTCTGCCTCTGCACTGGTCTCACATTTGGGCTCATGTTGACAAAACGGTAGATCCTATCAGAAAAAAACACAGACCGTCATCGACGTAAGGACTTCCTGAACAATTTGGTGTGACTTCGATGTTTCTACAGAAAATATTTTGGAGACACTTGCGAGTTAAAAACAGGGGTCCTTTCTGCTTCTCTCAGAAAATCTTTGTATTGGAGTCAATGAGGAGCAGAGACAGACATGGCCGCACTTAGAGGCTGCTAATTAGCGCCACGGGGCAAGCCTCGAGCACTATTGTTATCCTGCGTGTTTTTTTTCTTATTATTCCTCTTCCATGTCAAATTTCGATTCGCTACTCCTACAGTTAAGGGAGCACCCACGCAAATGATATATCAAAACGTGCGTCTCGATCGGGATGGGCGTGCTGTTACTTTTCTTGAATTTAGAAATTTCCCATAAGAAATGAATGGGAGGAGGTCGAAAAATGAAAAAATTATTTCACTTTTTCTACTGGCTACTGCTCTGGCATACTTTCACCTAGAGACTCCATTTAAACTTTAAATTGTAGACACAAGTCTTGTCTATTGGTATATTAAACCATTTTGATAACTCGTGTAGTTTTTGAGTAATCCCTCATCAATGACCACGAGCGTTTTTGGAGAAATTCTCAGATTTCAATGGGTGTGTATTGCGTGGACTGTTAGAGGCTAGAGTGGGTGACATCATCGCTAGAGTGGGAGAGAGCCGATTAAAAATGTCTAGGTTTTTGCTCTTTCCACGCTCCTCCCGGCCACAGTTTACACTCTACAGACATGATTTTTTTCCACAGTTGTAGACAAACTTGTCCTCTCTCTCACAATGTGCTCGAAAAATCTGCGAGACTTACAGAATTTGAATTAGCAGCCTCTAAGCGCGGCCACGTCTGTCTCTGCTCCCCATGTGACTCCAATACAAAGATTTTTGGAGAAACGCAGAAAGGAGCCCTGTTTTCAACTCGTGACTGTGTACACAATATTTGCTGTAGAAACACAAAAATTACACAGAAGCGTTCAGGAAGTTCTCAAGGCGCTCACAGTGTTTTTGTTTTTCTGATAGGAGCTACCGTTCTATCAGGATAAGCCCAAATGTGAGAGCAGTGCAGAGGCAGAAAATGGCTCCTTTTCTCCGCTTTTCTGTCTGCCCCTGTCGTCAATGGCAACCAGCTCAAGTTGCCGTGACAACCATTGAGCCTCAGTACTCAGAGTGGCAGAGAGCCTAAAAAAAACTCCAGATTTGTTGTATTTCCACACTCCTCCCAGCCACAATTTACGCTCTAGACGCATGATTTTTTTCCACAGTTGTAGACAAACTTGTCCTCTCTCTCACAATGTGCTTGATAAATCTGTGAGAATTACAGAATATGAATTAGCAGCCTCTAAGCACGGCCACGTCTGTCTCTGCTCCCATGTGACTCCAATACAAAGATTTTCGGAGAGAAGCAGAAAGGAGCCTTGTTTTCAACTCCCGACTGTGTCCACAATATTTGCTGTAGAAACACAAAATTACACCAAATGGTTCAGGAAGTCCTCAAGGTGCTCACGGTGTGTGTGTTTTTCTGATAGGAGCTAGCGTTTGGTCAGCAGAAGTCCGAACATGAGACCAGCGCAGAGGCAGAAAATGGCTCTTTTTCTCTCTCTGAGTGCATGTGTGCCTGAGTGCTGAGAGTGGGCGTGTGTGTGTGTGCGCAGCTGTGTCACATAGAGCATGATTGGGAGGGCCTCTCAAGTTGCCGTGGCAACCTCTGAGGCTCAGTACCTCTGTGAGCACTCCTCTCTCACGCTCCCACACACACAAACAGACATGTGGGCATATAATGTAATGTATATGTGCAGTCGGGCAGTAGACCCCGTGGCCCTTTCAAAATTTCCCCAGGGGAAATTGTCTAGTTCAAATTCTGTAAGTCTCTTGATTTTTCTGAGCACACTGTGAGAGACAGAACAAATTTGTCTACAACTGTGGAAAAAATCATGCGTGTAGAGTGTAAATTGTGGCTGGGAGGAGTGTGGAAAGAGAAAAAATCTGGCATTTTTTTAGGCTCTCTCCCACTGTGACCGATGATGTCACCCACTCTGAGATGAACATTCCGTGCAATGCACACCTATTATGATCTCAAAATTTCTCCAAAAATGCTCATGGTCATTGAACAGCGATTGATCAAAAACTATGTGACCCATCAAAACGTGGAATAATACACCAATAGACAAGACTTGTGTCTACAGTTTAAAGTTTAAATGGAGTCTCTAGGTGAAAGTATGCCAGAGCAGTGGACAGTGCAAAAAGTCCAATGATTTGAAGCTTCACCCCGCGGCCCTAATTACTGTGACATGTTACTCACAGACTTTCAATGCACTGAACCATGGATACATACAAGTCTCTACCAAAAGATTCGGATGGTGCAAGGGGATTGGTGATGGATTTTACAGCTTCCAGTGCAGCTGGAGACAGAGGACACTCATTTTCTGGGACTTGAACTCCAAAGGGTTCTTCACTGACACCATCATCAAACGTCTCCCAGTCAGTTCCATACAACTCCAGGTTCTGTCATTAATGTTACACACACAAAACACCACTTGAATTAACATATGTACAGTGTCAGACAAGTCCAGGAGGCCATGTTCCTCAAGGCTGTGAAGCACGTCATAGTAAAGATGGGTCACACTGGTCCAGACGTCTCGCCACAGACGCTCAATTCTAAAAACACAGACAAAATGTACCCATAGCAATTGCTATGGCTACATTTTATTATTATTTACAGTATTATATTAATATAATATCAAATTAACAGGAGAACAGCAAATTTCTAATTATGGACTTATTTTTCCTATCCTATATTACATATAACTATATACAAATAGCTGATGGCTAATTAGGATGTCTTTACTATTTCTGCAATTTTGTTAGTTCATGCCCAATTTGGTATTCTTTCTGTCTGAGATGTCTCAAATAACAGTTTCCAGCCATTGATTTAAATTTAAATAAATGATAACCTTTGATTGTGTACACTTTTTCCAGCAATGAAGCTGCCTCTTCCAGTCCCTTTCACGCTGAACATGGTGTCCATTAGAACAATCATGGTACAAGTGTGTGGTTTGTAATAAACATTACAATTCAGCACCAATAACAACCTTGAAGGCCAGCCATAGTTTTCCACTGCCTTCAGAAAAAACTGAAGACCTGTGCTTGATTGGTTATTGGCTCCAGGTACATGATCTGCAACACACACACACACAAACAAACAATAACACCTCATGTCCAAAATAATAGCATAATGGATAACCTACAAGTTATCTCAGTAAACACTGACACACCTTCCTGGAGAATCCATCTATTGCCCCAAATATGACAATGTTGTACCTGGAAAGAAAAATGTTCTCCATAACTTTTTCTGTTTTCAATTAAAGCTGCAGTAATATTCACTAAAAAAAAAAAAGAAGTTACCTTATTAGCTTGTGATTTGTGTCCACATGCACTAAAGACAAAGGCTGCTGTACACAGTATGTCCTTCTGACAATGCGCCCAAGCTGCATCATTCTCTTCAGACGCTCCGGCGGCGTCAGCTCTGTGCATCGACTCTTTGATCCATTCCCACTGAACTCTGTGTCCATATGCTTGCAGGCAACGTTTTACCATTCTGTATCCCACATTTGATAGTCTGTTTTTTATTGACGACACAGCATTGTCAAGCTCAGTGTCAGATAAGCTGCTGCAAGAAGCTCTTGTTGACAACCCAAGTTCACGCATGCGTCTGAAGATCGTAGATTCACTGACTCCCAGCCAGTGGCAGAGCCAGAATATTTTTCTAGGGGTGGTTAAGCTGGGACCATAATTCACATAGGGGTTTCCACAGAAATCAGACACATGGTTGTTTTCATTTAGCCTCTAAAGTCGGCTCTACCTGATAGTATTAGGCCTGTTCATACCAATGACATAGCTAACGGGATGCCAGAAAACTTTATTCTATGTTATTCTAACTTTATTCTAGGTATGTTAATATTAATAAATTGATGTTTTTAGTTACCATCTCTTATCAAAATAGTACAGTAGCTCATACAACACAATTAACTTCTGGATGCAAAACGTTTCACTGATCCTCCTTAGCTAAATAAATCAATAGAGGAATTGTTAGGATCTAGGTGATAGTCAGACTTGCATTAAAAGTGCTTCTTAAGAGGTCTCTTTTGTCCGCCTCCTATAAGAAATGACCTACCCAAAATAAATAGGGCATATCGTCACAACTACAAGGGCTGTATGAATAATCTTGGTCTCAAAAGAAAGCGAAGACCTGTGAGATTACTGCAGAATCAAGATATAAGTTTCTGTGTCAGAGTAAATGCATCTTGAACACAGTAGAAATTTTAAATTTTTATCTCTGCCTAAAAAAAACATTATTTTGAGTGAAAACCACCTTTGAATCATGTGATGGTAGCCAAACGCATCTACAAATTAGTAAAGTAATATCTGATGAGTAACTGTGCAAAAGCACATGCCAAAATAATGAACCTGAGCAGTTTTACGGATGTTTTCACACAGGCGCTCATCTGAGTACCGTTGTCTCTAACAGGCTCACGGAGAATCTTCTCTGTTGCAGCCTTTTTTTCTGCTTGCTGTTGTTCTTAGCTCTCATAAAAGGACCAAATGCAAATGAAACAGTAAAATAACACCTCAGGCTGCTCAGCAGGGTCCTCTGTGAGCCTCTGTAGAAGTGAGGGGCAGGACCCAAGTTCACCATAGAAACACCAGTGATGGATCAGAAGGGAGTAAGCCCACAGATAGTGTGTTTCATGTGAGCACTCTAGAACCCCTCTCCTCTTTATGTAGGCAACCAGGACCATCGCGGTCGATCTCAAACTAACGCAGACTCATAGGAGGAGACATTAGCGGCGTTTTTTCGAGCTGGAATATAACTTTTGACCACGAAACAGCAAAGGTAAGACAGACTGTGTGATTTTGAGAAACATTTTTCTGCTACTCTTTGGCTGCTAGCTTGCCGAGTTTTCGTCGCACAATGAGGAGGCAGACACTGTCGTGATCATCAGACTCTCTGCTGTCATATGATACCAGGCTTGTGTGGCCTGTGTGAAGTGGTGAACACAGCAGACGCTCTAAAGTGGACGTACACTATTTTCGTATTCTCGTTTTATGCCCATATAATTTATTGCGGTATGAATTATGTTGGGTGGCACGGTGGCGCAGCAGGCAGTGCGCGTGCCTCACAGCAAAAAGGTTGCCGGTGAAGTTTGCATGTTCTTCCTGTGCACTCCAGCTTCCTCTCACAGACCAAAAACATGCTCATTAGGTTAATTGGTGACTCTAAAAAATTGTCCTTAGGTGCAATCGACTGGCGACCGGTTCAGGGTGTACCCCGCCTCTCGCCCATTGACAGCTGCGCGCCCCCGCAACCCCAAAAAGGATAGTTGGTATAGAAAATGGATGGATGAATTATGTTTCGTTTGGGTGGCAAGACTTTTAGCTGAGTTTCTCCCTTTATTCTGGTATGCTACAAGTTAGGATTGGTGCTTCCTAGTGTGACCATTGATCATCTGAGCTGCACGCATCTCACGCTGCTCCCTGTACAGGGGGCGCTCGTATTGAAGAGGTTTTAAAAGTAAGTGTGTGTGTGTGTGTGTGTGTGTGTGTGTGTGTGTGTGTGTGTGTGTGTCTTCTGACTCGCTCTCACGTTCAGGCTACATCTCCCTCTCTGCGTCACTGTCCCTCACTCTCATCCTCTGACTCTCCTCCTGTCTTACCACATCACTGTCCCTTCTTTCCTTACTTGGCCTTTTGCTAAAGTACTACGTAATCTTTCTTTTCATTTTGCCTGACAGGTGAAGAGAGCAGGCAGCAAAATATATATCAACCACATTAACAAATAAGGGTTTAGGACATGCCCACAGGCAGCTTGCAGGACAACTTGCATGAATAAAATGGACACATACATCACTGAATCTGGGAACACAACGCTGATGCTGCTGGCCAACAGTTTTAATCAGTCACTACAAGGTATTATTCTCACAGCCTAATCTAGCCACACAAAGCGATTTGGAAACCAATAGTGTTCGCTTAGCGTGCTTGGGCTAGTGAGCTCAATTACGTTGCCAAATCAAGCAAAATCACTGTCGTTTTCAACAGAATGAGCTTACATATAAAAAACTTTCCTCATACTCTGTAAATGCAAAAAACTCCTCCACACGTGTTGTATAGCCTCTGGGGTTGCATCCAGCCAAGTCAAAACTCTTCCGTCCAAGTGGGAGCCAGCACACGCATTGGAAGCTCAAGTAATAGTGTTATGTGTTGCAGTAAAATGCGTCCATAAGGTAATGACAGCTAGGTGGAAGTAGCGTTCTGCTGCAGATTTTGGCCTGGCCACATGGTATTGCAGACCTGCTGGGAGTCCCAGCCTCTAAGTTAAAGTTGCATTCATTAATAAAATACGGGGCACCAACCTTCCTCAGCTAAGAAGGATTTTATTTATCATGTCTCATAATGCTGATGTAGTGACAACGAATGAACCAACAGTAGATCAGTCTGATAATCTGAAGAGTAAATTCTCAACACAGGGATTGCTTATACCCAGCTCAAAAGGACACCGTCTGACCACGACTCGTATGAAAAGTCTTATTTATTAAACACAATAATGGAAATGAATATGAATAATGGATAATATGACAAATAATATGGATGGTACAAAGTAACACAAACAACTGCAGAGAAACTTATGGCAAATAATGGCAGAATGAGTTTGGCGATAGTGAGAAGTAGGTTTAAGGGAAAAATGGGGACGCAAATGTAAGGTTAATTTCTTGAATGAATGGTTGAGAGAATTTAAGACAACTGACAATAACCTAACCGTACGGACCCAACTCATTATTCAAACCTGCATAAGCATGCCTACTTTGCCAGCGATGCTCCAGTGGATGTCTGGTCTGAACTGACACGAAGGGGCTCCAGGCTGTAGTCCGTAGCTCCGATCTGCACGGCGGTCTGCCGGACAAATCAAGCAAACCACGGTTGAGAGCCAATGTTGGACAGGGATGTTCAGGAGCTGGAAGACCTCCAGTGTTGATCACAGACAAGGAACGGCTTCTGATGATTATTTAACCCAGACAAGTGGGTCGGCTGGCTACAGATCTTTGGTTCGAATAGTTGGCGACCGTATGGCAAAAACTTTAGATTGGTAATAATAAGACTAGGAGCCTCTTCGATGGCCGGTCGAAAATGTCTCCAAAATTATTATTACGTTACTAGAATTTTAACACAAAAACAAATCATGTGGGATGGTTCGCGGACGCGCAACATGAAATCACCCCATAGAGCGAGAATTAACGAATTATTCATACGAGGGGTTCATCTTCTTCTCACTATAGTCAATCGAATATATTTTAAATGATCAGTTTTCAATGGCATTTCAACATTGTTCACAGCATGCGTCAGACACCTTGGATGAATAACAACAACATTCAACAATAAACATGATACATTTCTGAATACTCATCCTAATAAACATGATGACTAAGGGTAGAACTACCTTAATATGACGAAGGAATAAAGAAGGGCAGACTATATTTGCCGAAATGATTATTGCTATTATAGTAACTTATTCATAAATGTCTCGCACTAAGCACATTCAACCTAACCACTATGAACCTCTAGATGGCAGTATGGTTCCATGGTAGAAACTCAGAGAAAATCTTTGAAATAGTTAAAATCACAGTTTCATCATCCTGTAAGTTAGAAACACCAGGAAAGCATTGTTATTGTACAGATCACGAGCTTAGCAATGTAATGACATTTACAATTAAATCAAACATTGAGATTTGGTTACTTTGGTAGGTTAAGAAAAAGGCACACAGACATACAGCACAGTTTGCTTCAGGAATGTCTAATTTACAACCCATCAGCATAATCTGGTTTGTAGATTCCTTTGAGACATGGCATTTGTCCATCCAGGCAGTTTTATTGTCCTTAACTCCAATGGGCTATTAAGAAAGAGTTAGCACCTCCATGAGACCGTCCTGAGCAGATGTAAATTTGAAGTGAAGGTGTTATCAGTGACTCTTGTTGCCCTGAAAGAATGTGAAAAGTTGTTCACACCTTCCTGTGAACCTTCCAAAGGGTCAATAACTCTTAAAAGCCTGTTTTATCACTCCACTTCTCCTGAGGAATGCAAAGAGGGGAGAAGAGGGTCAGTTACAGACCAATTCTGCTACAAATATCATCTCAGTATTGTGTTTATCCGATTTGAGAGTGGTATTGCGGAAATTTATCTGTGAATTTAAGAGAGTAATAAGTGGTTTAAAGAGACTAAAGCATATGCTATTTCAAAAAGACTGCATTTTATTTGTTTTATATATTTATCTTGGACTATTATTTGTTGTATATTATTCCATTTTAAAGAACTCAGGGCTACATTTATATACATATATACAGATGTGAGAAGGTGCAGGTTGATGGTTTGGATGATATGAAGTATATTTATTTACTGTGAACTTGTTGCGTTGTCACATTCATCTGCAGTTCACTCTTTAACACTTCATGTTCCTCCGAACAGAAACTCTCAGTCCTGCTGTGTGTTTAGCTCCATTAGCTGTTAGCTTTATTAGCTCTGTTAGCTGTAAGCTCTACTGGCTCTGTTTGCTCCATTAGCTGTTAGCTTTATTAGCTCTGTTAGCTCTGTTACTGTTAACTCCTTTAGCCAAACACATGGCAGGACTCTACTGTCCATCAGCTGCTGACAGCTAACAGCAAACTAGCGCTCCTCCTGCTGATTTCAACACAGATTTGTTGTTCACAAAGTAGCTGCTGAAAATATGTCAACAGACTGAACTCTGTAGTACAGAAATGTGGAGTTAGACCCAGTGGTGTAGTCCAGTTTATCGTTGAGGGTATACTGTACTGTACTGTACATATAGTATGGTATATAGTACAATGAAAGGTAATGCAATATCTACAATGATTATTTATATACATATATACAGGTGGGAGAAGGTGCAGGTTTTGGATGATATGAAGGATCTCCTGGGTGATACAAGCCTATCTTTGGGTGTCTGAATACAGTTCCATCATCCCATGCTCCTTCCAGCCTGAGCAATCTGGGTGGGGGGATGTTTGTCACATTAAACTGCAGGTCACTCTTTAACGCTTCATGTTCCTCTGAACAGAAACTCTCAGTCCTGCTGTGTGTTTAGCTCCATTAGCTGTTAGATTTATTAGCTCTATTAGCTCTGTTACCTCTGTTAGCTGTTAACTCCTTGAGCCAAACACATGGCAGGACTCTATACTGTCCATCAGCTGCTAACAGCTAACAGCAAACTAGCGCTGTTCTTGCTGATTTCAACACATATTTGTTGTTCACAAAGTAGCTGCTGAAAACATCAGAAAAGACTAAACTGTGTAGTACTGAAATGTGGAGTTAGACCCAGGGGTGTAGTCTAGTTTATTGTGGAGGGTATACTGTACTGTACTGTATACTTAGCTGTTATAATAATGTTGCAATCAATGATTAACTTGTAAAACAAACCACCAAAGTATGAGCCTTGCTAGCCACAAGGGATGCAGCTATATTTGCATCTATACTGTAACTCATTGTCGTCATCATCATCATTGTCTGTAAGCACCCCCAAAGTGAACAGGGAGCACTGTCTGGTTGTAATGTGTTAGTTAAATTAAAACAGTGCAACACCTCAATACCGTATTGATATCTGTAGTAATTCATGTTGCGCCACTGACATAAGAGATGATGAATGATAATAATCAATCTTTGAACACCTTTCTTAAACAGTATTTACAAAGTGTTTAATGGGAATGAATAAAACAACCAAGAAAGAGGGAAAAGTTCACATAAGAGAGTTTGCATAAACGTTAACAAATATGAATTGGAGGTAACTTTGAGAGGTTGGGATGAATGAAAAGACACAGATGTAATGGGAGCCAATACTTTATATCAGTAAACTTAAAAGCAATATGAAACATGGTTAATATTGATGAAAATGACTGGATTATGCATACATACATACATATAATATAAAGCAGACAAAAAGTCTAAGAAAGTATAAAATATATATATATATATATATATATATTATACTGTAGTACTACGTTTCAGCAACATGGGGGCGATAGAGAGTGAGCAAACAGCGACGCACACTCCTGAAAAGTTCACTTCGTAGGGACTGCAATTATGTGTGTGTCCTCTAGGGGCGCCTAAATATACGCACGCACAGTTTTTTGTCAGGTGAAGCGTGCTGGTGGGGACAATTTTTTTTTAAAAAAAGGAAAAAAGCAAGGGGCATGTTTAAATACTGTTTTAAAGCCAATGAGGGGGTTCTGTCCGTGGGGACCTCATTTTTTGTGACACGAGTCCCCATGGGTAGGTGTGCAGTCAGGTCAAAGTCCCCACCAGCATAGAAGAACAACACACACACACACCATTCTCCTTTTTTGGTTTTGCTTCAATGTAAATCCTGAAAATCTATTTCAAGGTAAAAACAAAATTTCAACCTCCTCCTCCGCCCATGGTACAAAGCATTTTCAATTTTCTTTTTTTGAATAATTGTAAACGACTAGTGTAAACAATGAATCATTTACAATTTTGTTTCCTCACAATGATTCACAACACCTCGTATTGAAGATTGCCCTCGTGGAAACTGGATGGAGTTGCTGAAAAAGGACTTAAAGGACTTGTCAACTGCGATAGCAGTGAAGTCCAGTATGAGTTACAGAGAAACATGGAGGGAGTAATTTTGACATAGCTCAAAAAGTCTGAAGGTGGCAGAGGGTCTGAAGTCTGAAGGTGGCAGTCCAAAAGTTAAGGGGGCCAAGCCAGGCCTGAGCCCTCCCCACGAAAAGACTTCTGACTTGCTCCATAGTCAAATAAGAGTTCTTCATTCACGTCAATGTTCCTGGTTGCGAAGAAAAGAATTATATCTGTTTCCTCCCCATCTGTCACCATAGTGAACAACCTTGACCTTAGGTTGGCTGCTTTTCTTGAGTGATTGATCAACCGGCCAACAGTCTGCTGTCCAGGGTGGCATTCACAAACGCCTGAATGTGCGTCGATGCACATGGGCTGCCCTCTTTTGTCTCTGTAAAAGAACATGTATCCAGTCTCCTCCTCACTGGTGTTCTTGTGGATTTTCTTGCCCTCTTTGGCTGTGGTGACCCGCCCGTGGTAGTCACAGACCACCTCACCAGTCTGGAATCTCCGGGTCGTGATGACACCCTTGCCCTTCCCTTCAACGGCGTTGACTAGAAGCCCTCTCCACTTCTGCGATCTCGTCAGCTTCTGGATGTGAGTGGAGTCCATGGTCGCGTCCTCAGCTCCGGAGGGCTTCCAGTCTCTGATGATATTGGCAGCATTGGGGATGTTGCTCGTCCATCCCTGCTTTGCAATCCAGGCACTGACTCGGTTTTCCGTCGGCAGACGACAGCAGAAGTATGCTGTCAAGAAGATAGGATGATGTTAGTCAAGAAGACTAAAATTGACAACATGTACGTAGCACATGTACATGTACGTAGCATTGTTACTTGGGGAAAAAAAATGCTATTAAATATTGAAAAAAGAAACTCACCAAGAACATGCTGCTTGCGCAGTTTCATCTGCGCCTTCAGCCAACGCTCGTACAGGGCCCGCTGACAGTCAGGGGATGCTCGTTCCCGCTCAGCCTTGCTTGGCACATCCCCATCCAGAGTCACCGGGTGATGTTCCAGCAGTCTGTTGTACGCCGCTTGGACATCCATCTGCACATTTCCAACTGTGCGAGCAGCGCTACAGACACGACGAGCACCACTACTGGTACCCTCTTCTGCAGAGTCAGCACTACAAAAAAAAAGAATCAAGGTTATTATAAGAAGGGTATAAGATTTGATGCTTACAAATTGTTGACTGTATTAATTGTGTTGACAAATATGAAACATGCTTACCTTGAGTCATCAGCTAGCGCACCTAGCACATGACTGGCCCTCACAATGTTTTCTGTCT
This sequence comes from Chaetodon auriga, assembly GCF_051107435.1. Lineage (NCBI taxonomy): Eukaryota > Metazoa > Chordata > Actinopteri > Chaetodontiformes > Chaetodontidae > Chaetodon > Chaetodon auriga. Next base: position 1,593,859 of record NC_135096.1, on the reverse strand, counting down.
CCTTCATTCTGTAATGTTTCTCAGCTGTCGCGGTGGAGTGTGTCAGGTAGTCGGCCACTAAAGACTTGTCGGCGTCGGTCAGAGTCTTGGTGGCCGTCTCAAACACTCGCCGTGCCACCTGGCTGGTCACTGATTCAATCTTGTATCTATAATGAGAGTTTAAACATTAAACATTAAACATTCAAAATTTTTATAAAGATTTCTCACCGGAGTACCGGGTACATATCGGAGGTGAAATGAATCATGGTGGTTTGCTTACTTGCGGTGCAGTCTGTTCAGGTCATTGGAGGCGTTGTAGATGGGCCTCCCTGTGGAGGAGATGAAAAATCTTTGCTTGACCTCTGCGTCATCGCTCTTGCGCTTCTTGGAGTTTAGGAGTTGTGGCCGCACCCTTGTGTAGAACATGTCAAACCACTGTTGGCAGAGGAAAAATATGATTGAACAAATATGAACAAATGCATGATTCACAGGTGACTAACTAAAGCTGAGTGTCTCAGCATGCAAGGTGATTCTCCCCAAATAAGGAAGGCTGTGTGGTGACTTGTAAAATAAAGTAATGGGGTTAGGGTTACACCTACACTATGGCGTATAGCCTATTTGACAGCCCTACCCAAGGTGCATTGCTACTGCACTGCACCATAACAAATAAGGATTGCGCAGTTGACTCAGTTGCACAGTTTGAAATGAAACATGCATCTTGGCTGAAAGCATCTCCACTACAGTTACACTTCAAGAGTAAAATAAGTTCCAAAAAAAAATCCTTCTCAAAGCAACATTTTTTTTCTCTAAACAAACACAAAACAATTATTTTATCTCTTGCAATAATTCTGTATTTATATACATCAAGGCCATTTTGCATTAGCTGAGAGCCCTGTCTGAGATTAACAGATAATTTACTCAATCTGAGAAGGGCACACCGCTGCTGATGAGTGAGATTGTGACGGTGCATAATAACTTGCAAAAAAGTCATTTCTAATGTAGTTACAATTGATGAAAACACATTCCTGGACATGCTTTGAACTTTGAATTTGAACTTACAAACTCCTCTTCCTGTGACAGGGCAAACATGGCCACTTGCTGTGCTGCAGTCTTGTGCTCCTTCACTCCAATAACTGCGTTGCCCAGTGTGTCTTTCTTTCTCACAACCCACTCCTGTACCTGCACAAAACAAGGATATCATACCGATTAGTAAGGGTACTGGCAAAAAATGTCAAGACAAAAAAGACAAGACAAAAAGGGCACAATAATACTCACAGTCATGTGCTCCACCACGCCCGGGCGCTGGAGGTGTCTCAAAATCACCACTGCCTGGAGATAGTACACCACAAAGCTGCACTCGGTCAACTCCAGGGTCGCGTCCTTGTCCTCGAAGACCTTCCCTATAACTGCCAAGAAGTCGTTCTTGGCAGCCCTCAGCACAGCCAAGCAGTCACGCGGTGTCAGCTGCTCTTTTTCAGTCAACCGGCCATGTCTATGAGGAAAAGGGATAAAATGTATTAACAAATCATGACATTACTTGCCACATTGCTCACTTATGTGAACTGTAATCCAGCTAGCAACGTGCAAACAATTAAACTTACCTCTTTTGGGTGATCTCTTTGCTCACTTGCTTAGAGAAGGACTTCTGCAGTGAGCCAATGTAATCAATAAAGTCCTTGCAGTCCCCATGGAGTGTCTGATCCTCTCGCCTCAGGTTGGTGTTGATAGTGTGGTACATCAAGAATCTGTCAGAGGACGTGCAAGTATTTTAAGTATTTGCACATATTTAATTATTATTTATTGTCTACACAAGTGTTGATATTATATGGAGAAAAAAAACCCACAACAAATGCTACCAACCTTTTCAAGCTCTTCAGGTAATTTATCTGTGTCTGTTTTGTGAGTTTTGCCCTGGAGAGCTCACAGAGGTACTGCCGGATCTTCTCCCTGTTCCTGACAAATTGCAGGGATGGCTGCTGTGAGTCGAAGTAGTACAGGTACCGGGCAACGTTTTCAACCTGAAGAGAGAAGATAGATAGATACTTTATTCATTCCAGCATATTCAACAAATTTAAAGTAAAAGACACATATATATTTTTTTTTAATGAATACAGAATGTTTTATGGTAGTACTTACCTCCTGTTTAAAATTTTCATTGCAAAGCTCCCTCTCCAGGTACAGGCCAAAGTCCTTCAGCAAGGGATAGTCCAGAGAGTGCCTCTGATAAAGTCCCCTCTGTGCCATGAGCTTCCTGTTTTTGGTCGTCCACTGCACAGTCGAGACACTGCAATGTGGGAAAAGCGTTTTGTTATAAAACTGTGTGCTAAGATGGAAAGCTAAGCTTTAAAATGGGGAATTACTCCAGCTAATCAGATCTTGCAAGGATGAAACACTGAACACTAGAAGGCTGAGAGCCCTGCCTGAGCCTAACAGCTTATTTACTCAAGCTGAGAAGTGCATCACCGGTGCTGATGATTCCCAGACTGAGTGAGGTGGTCAATGTCATTTCCAAGTTACAATTAATTAAACGCATTCCTGGAAATGCCTAAACATGTTAACATGTTTAAACACATTAGCAGCACTGTTCATATTGAAGGCTAGAAGGCTGAGATCCCTGAATGAGATTAACAGATAATTTACTCAAACTGAGACGTGCTGAAGCTGATACTCACAATTGAAAGCACTTGCCACTGCTGACAGAAGTGTTGTCAGGCGGCTCACTCTCGCCAGTCTCAGGAGCCGCACTCTCGGCTGTCTGTGTGGTTGATGGTCTCGCTACAACATTGGCATTGGGGAGTGGTGGAGGGATGCCGGTCACCACCATGTGACGACGCTGCAGCTCCTCAGTCAGCCTTTGAATTAAAAAAAAAACAACATAACTTAGACAATTATATGCAATACAATTTAAAAATTTCATACATTTCAGAGAGTAAACAAGAAGTGATGTTTGGAAAAAAAAAAAAAAAAAGAGTGAAAAGTTCTTCCACAAACCTGCTGATTGGATCAGCATCATCCAAAATTTGGCGAAGCAGCACGTAGGGGAACACCCTGCCCGACACCAGAAGATCATGGACATCCTTCTTGGCCTTCTCCACCGCTGCACCAATGGCTTCTGGCGTGCTGTCTTTCATGCAGACCCGGCGCAGATGCACAGACAGGAAGTCCTTGGTCTTCAAGCACAACGGGCAAAGGAGATACTGCCTGTTGGGCTTCCTGGACATGTTTCTCTTAATCTGAAAAAAGAAGAAAGAAAGAAACAACAAACAAAGAAGCAACAAACAGCGGCAGGAGAAATGTAAGTTAAAGAAGAAAAGCCAGCAGCAAATAATCCTTCTTCTACTTTCGTCGGCCTGAAAAGCTGTACTCCGATGGACAGTAAAAGAAGAAAAGTCAGCGGCAAATAATCCTTCTTCTTTTGGTGTCCTGAAAAGCTGTAAATTGGCAGCAAATAATCGTTCTCCTTTCGTCGGCCTAAAAAGCTGTAGTCCGATGGAAAGTAACAGAAGAAAAGTCAGCGGCAAATAATCCTTCTCCTTTCGTCAGCCTGAAAAGCTGTAGCCCGATGGAAAGGTAAAGAAGAAAAGTCAGCGGCAAATAATCCGTCTCCTTTTGTCGGCCTGAAAAGCTGTAGCAAAAATCTCACAAGAAAAGTCAGTGGCAGAAAAATCCTCAAAAGAATGTCACTGGAGTGACTAGTAACTGTACCTGTGGTCTCAGGAGACGGTAACTGGAGTGACTAGTAACTTTACCTATGGTCTCAGGTGAAGGCACACACAGGTAACTGTACATAAGCTCTACCCATGATGCATTGCACCTGCGTGGCACCTGCGTGGCACAGTCACTGCAGTGCAGTGCAGTGACTGCAGTGACTGTGCCTAGCCAAGCTCCACACTTAATTTGTTTCACCTTTCTGGTGTCTTTTCAGCATGGCAGAAAGTGACCGTCAAATATCAAAAGATGATATGATTTGACATAAAAAGTGTGGAGGCATCAGGTCTGCGTACTGTACTATGACCTCATTTGGCCATCAGGCTTTATCTGTGACAACTGTTTGAAGAAGTCTAACAAAACAATAAAAGAGAACATGTTTTCATCCATCAGATCACAGGTCAACAAAGGGTCTGGGTCAACAAAGGGTCTTAACAGTGCATATGATGCCCATTGATACTTACCTGGCAGGGGAGATACCATGATCAACAAGGTGGTTCACCCATGGCGAGGCGCATCCATTGCACTGAGGGATGTGCTGACCCGTGCAAATTCCCCACATGTGGGAATCTCGACTGCATAATTTGTGGTAGTGGGGGACTGCGTATGCGCTCTCCCCTCATTTTTCGATATATTCGATCAAGATGGCGCCACGGAGGGCTGCCTCGGTGTGTTGGTGCGCGTTGTTTTGTTTTGTTTTGTGTTTTAACCCTGTTTTTTTGTGACGGTACCCGGAGCTCTTTCACCAGAGAAGAGCTCATGAACATCAGGGGAGCAACACCAGAGGATTTATTTCCTAAATTTCTGCTCCCAACAGTGGAAATTTTGGACATCCTGGTCAAAGGTGCGCTCACCCTTGCTCACGCAGTGAAACGCCGGAGGAGAGGAAAACGGGCCGGCGCGCTCGTGCGCCTTCGCCAGCACGGACTACGTACAGCGTTACCGGGAATATTTCTCTCTAACGTGCGTTCACTGCCCAACAAACTGGAGGAATTGCAACTGCTGTTGGGTAAAAACAGGGACTTTTCTTCATCTGCGGTTTTGTGCTTCATCGAGACGTGGCTCTGTGGATTAATACCAGACTCTGCGCTGCAGCTGGCTGGCTTCCAACTCCACCGCGCGGACAGAGACACGGAACTTTCCGGCAAAACTAAAGGTGGAGGAATCTGTTTCTACATCAACAGTGGTTGGTGCAACGACGTGACAGTGATCCAGCAGCACTGTTCTCCTGACCTGGAATATTTCACCATTAACTGTAAGCCTTTTTATTCACCCCGTGAGTTCGCTTCATTCATTCTGGTCAGCGTTTACATCCCGCCGCAGGCCAACGTGCAGGACGCACAGCGTATGCTCGCGGACCAGATACTGCGTGTGGAGCGGACCAACCCGGATTCCTTAGTTATTGTCCTTGGCGACTTTAACAAAGGTAACCTCACCCACGAACTCCCTAAATACAGACAGTTTATCAAATGCCCGACCAGAGAGGAGAACATTCTGGATCACTGTTACACCACCGTCAGGGATGCTTATCACGCCGTCCCTCGTGCTGCACTGGGCCACTCTGACCATGTCATGGTACACCTGATTCCTGCGTACAGGCAGAAACTAAAGCTCTGCAAACCTGTAGTGAGGACATCAAGGAAGTGGACCAGTGAGGCTGTGGAGGATCTCCAGGCGTGTTTGGACTCTACTGACTGGGATGTGTTCAGGACTGCTACCAACAGTCTGGATGAGTACATGGAGACTGTGACGTCCTACATCAGCTTCTGTGAGGACTGCTGTGTTCCATCACGCACCAGGGTGAGTTACAACATTGACAAACCCTGGTTCACAGCCCAACTCAGGCAGCTAAGGTTGGCAAAGGAAGAGGCCTTCAGGAGTGGGGACAAAGACAGATACAAAGAGTCGAAGTACAAGTTTAGCAAGGCGGTGAAAGAGGCTAAACGGCTGTACTCTGAGAAGCTCCAACACCAATTCTCAGCTAACGACTCTGCGTCTGTCTGGAAAGGGCTCAGGCAGATCACTAACTTCAAGCCTAAAGCCCCCCACTCCATCAACGATCGACGCCTAGCCAACGACCTGAACCAGTTCTACTGCCGCTTTGAAAGACAAAGGGACAGTCCAGCAACCATCCCCCACGACACCTCTGAACAGCTCCAGCTCCAGTCACCTCCAATGCCAATGCCCCCCCCCCCCCACCTCAGTGACGACTCTTTCCATCCATGAAAGGGACATCAACAGACTCTTCAGGAGACAGAACCCCTGGAAAGCAGCTGGACCGGATTCTGTCTCCCCATCTGCCTTGAAGCACTGCGCTGATCAGCTGTCTCCAGTGTTCACAGACATTTTTAACACCTCACTGGAGACATGTCACGTGCCAGCCTGCTTCAAGTCTTCAACCATCATCCCTGTTCCCAAGAAGCCAAGGACCACAGGACTTAATGACTTCAGACCCGTCGCCCTGACCTCTGTGGTCATGAAGTCCTTTCTCCTCTGCTCTTCTCCCTGTACACGAACAGCTGCACCTCCAGTCACCAGTCTGTCAAGCTCCTGAAGTTTGCGGACGACACCACCCTCATCGGACTCATCTCTGATGGCGACGAGTCCGCCTACAGGTGGGAGGTTGACCATCTGGTGACCTGGTGCAATCAGAACAACCTGGAGCTCAATGCTGTAAAGACAGTGGAGATGGTTGTGGACTACAGGAAGAACTCAGCCTCACCCGCCCCCATCACCCTCTGTGACTCCACTATTGACACTGTGGAGTCTTTCCGCTTCCTGGGAACTATCATTTCCCAGGACCTCAAGTGGGAGCCGAACATCAGCTCCCTCATCAGGAAAGCACAGCAGAGGATGTACTTCCTACGGCAGCTGAAGAAATTCAGCCTGCCAAAGACAATGATGGTGCACTTCTACACAGCCATCATCGAGTCCATCCTCACCTCCTCCATCACCATCTGGTATGCTGCTGCCACCGCCAAGGACAAGGGCAGACTGCAGCGTGTCATTCGGTCTCCAGAGAAGGTGATTGGCTGCAATCTACCATCTCTTCAGGACCTGTACGCCTCCAGGACCCTGAGGCGTGCAGAAAAGATTGTGGCTGATCCCTCTCACCCCGGACACAAACTCTTTGAGCAACTCCCCTCTGGCAGGAGGCTGCGGTCCATCAGGACCAAAACCTCACGCCACAAGAACAGTTTTTTCCCGTCTGCTGTCAGCCTTACCAACAAGGCCCGGAACCCCCCCTGACACTCTTCACATTCCACCTCGGACTCATTCTGTCACATTGACTGATATAAATATAACTCTATGCGTTACATTAACGCTCAACTTGGACTTCTCTCTGAAACAGTACTGTGTTTCCCGTAAATAGCAACAACAAAAACAGACTTGTGTATATATATTTAAATTGTTATATTTTATGCTCTTATTTTAGTAGATGTGTCATGCACCAATTTCACCAGAAAAAATTCCTCGTATGTGTAAAAGCGTACTTGGCAATAAAGCTTTTTCTGATTTCTGATTTCTGATTTTGTATTTGACAACTGTGCATATGACGCACAGGCAACACCCATGAAGCATTGCACCTTTCTGGCACCATAACAAAGATGGAATGTGTACGAGGGGTAGAGTTAGTCACTGCGGTGACTGTCAACTATACTAATACTCGAGAGTGCTGTTGACCAGAAATAAATCTTTGTTTGTCACTTTCTCTCACCATGATGCATCACACCTTTCTGGCACCATAAGGAAGGTGCGTATGTGCATGTGATGCACAACCTAGCCCAACCTCCTCCAGTAATTGCACCTTTCTGGCACCATAACTAAGGTGCAATGTGTAGGGGGATTAGAGCTGAAGTACCGCGGATGACAAAGATCTGGTTTGCTAACCAGTAACAGGAGTTAACAAGCGTTCCTCCAAGATCAGCCGGCATTCTCTGTCCCTCATATGATGCATAGCCCAACAGGCATTTCATTTACATCTCACCTTTCTGCATGGCACCATAAGAAAGGTTGAATGTGCAGTTGATGTTGTAAGACTTAGGTGAAGCATTTACTTTGAAATAATTAGTGCTCAAAGCAGGCCCGGTCGCCTGAAAACCGCAGCTAGGAATAATGGAATAGGACTCTGGTTCTATTTTGTGGGTTTTCTTCTCTGAACTGAGGCCGTGATTAAGAGGGATGGCCGGGGGCATTCATATTGTGCCGCTAGAGGTGAAATTCTTGGACCCGCGCATATGATGCATTTCACTTTCACTTATTTTCAATTTCCGCTTTTCCTGCATCTAGCAGAAATTGGGTCAACAAAGGGTCTTAACAGTGCATATGATGTACAGGGTATTTGACAACTGTGCATATGACGCACAGGCAACACCCATGAAGCATTGCACCTTTCTGGCACCATAAGAAAGGTGGAATGTGCAGGAGGGGTAGAGTTAGTCACTGCAATGACTCCGAACTGTGCATATAATGCACAGCCTAGCCAAGTTCCACACTTGATGTGTTTCACCTTTCTGCATGGCCCCAATAAGAAAGGTGCAATGTGCAGTAAATGTTGTTTCATTAGGGTAAAAAAAAAAAATAAAAAATTAGAATGTCCAAAGCAAATCCAGTTGCCTGAATACCGCAGCTAGGAATAATGGAATAGGACTCCGATTCTACACATGATGCATTGCACCTTTAGGGCACCATAACAAAAATGCAATGTGCAGGAGGTTTAGAGTTAATCCCTGCAGTTGCTCTACGTATGATGCATTGTACCTTTGTGGTTGTCAAATAGACCATCCATTTGATAGCCAGAGCACAGGCTATTTGATAGCTCTGTGCATAGTGCACCTAAGAAGCAGCGTTAGTCCCAGTGACTGCCAGCTATCTGTCTAATACACTCTGCATCATATGCACACACACAAACGCCCACGCCCAAAAAGAAAAAGGAGGATGACGTTCTAGTTGCACGTGGCTTTGAGAGAGGACTTGAGCCAGAGAAGATCATTGGAGCAACTGACTCATGTGGAGACCTAATGTTTCTTATGAAGTGCAAAGACTCAGAGGAGGCTGATAATAAGTGCCCAAAGATAGTCATAGCCTTCTATGAGGAACGTCTCACCTGGCATGAAGACAGTGACAAGAAGGAGAAGGATGCTGTCAGTTCATGAGCGCACCACCTCAGGAGGAAACAGGACCTCCTCCACTGCAGGGACTATCTGAGTCAGATATTTTTCACACCCAAACATCCCATCCTCCCTCTTTCCCATGTCCAACAAAGACGCATAGACAGCGGACACAGTCGTTATCTCAAGGGCCCAGACTGCTGAGAAGACTCATTAGACAGGAGGAGAAACTGTAGCGGACATGGGTGGTATGCTACCGGGGTCAGGGTTTCTGCTGTTCTGTCATTGTATTCTTTAGCTTCTTTTTCATATCTTAACACAAAATGTTTTAGTGCAAGACCACACCCATGATGCATTGCACCTTTATGCCTGTCAAATATTAGCTAAATAGCCAGCCAGTCATCTATTTGACAGTCAGAGCTGTCAAATAGACTGTGCATACTAGAGCCCTCGCCCAGTCTTCTCCCATGATGCATTGCACCTTTCTGGCACCATAAGAAAGGTGTAATGTGCAGGATGGTTAGAGTTAGTCACCTATCTGTCAAATGCACTATATATATATGATGCTTTACCTATAATGGGTAACACACTTGGACTGTGCATACACATACACCAGATGTTTGTTTTTCCTTCACATATGCACACACACAGGTACATACACAAACAAACAAGCATCCTACAATCAAAAGAGGCCTAAGCAGCCAATCCTTCCCTGATGATGGCCTTTCAGCATAGCACCAAAGGTGGAATGTGCAGGAGGGTTGAAGTTAGTAACTGCAGTGACTGTCAACTATCTCTCAAGTACACTCTGCATATGATCCATTGCACTTTTCTGGTACCATAAGAAAGGTGGAACGTGCTAATGCTACATCTTCTGCCTCTGTGTGGAGAATACATCTGGTCTGATTACTTGTGCGGTGTTACTCTGAGACACTTACTTTGTGGGAGATAGGGGGAATATTTTGTGACAGAACTGTCTGTTAGCATATGATGCACAGTGTGTTTGACTCTCTAAAGCCCAAGCCCAGTCTACTCCCATGATGCATTGTGCCTTTCTGGCACCATAACAAAGGTGGAGTGTGCAGGAGGATTGAAGTTAGTCACTGCACTGACTGTCGTCTGTGAACTACCAGTTATAATGCATAGTCTACACTTAAGATGCATTGCAGTACAACTCTACTTATGATGAACCTTTCTGGTACCATAAGAAAGGTGGAATGTGCTAATGCTACATCTCCTGTGTTCAAATTACAATCTATTTTGTGCAGTGTTATTCTAAGACACTTTCTGTGTGTGGGCCAGGGGGAATATTGGAGGTATGTGACAAAACTGTCTGTTAGCATATGATGCACAGTGTGTTTGAGTCTCTGAATCCTGACTACGCGTCGCATCGACGCGTCGTGACGTGAACGTTGAGGACTGTGATTGGTCCACTCAGAATGTAATTTTCGGTTCAGTCGCAGCCCTATGGTCGCAGCACAACAACACCGCCATTTTCAAAGTTTCTGTGGTGAGAGCTACAAGAAAAAATGAACCAAGCTGAAGAAAGAATTATCGACCTCTACAACTCCTCTTCGCGGCAGTATAAAGACTGCCAAATGGCCAACAATTCGTGGAGGGACAGCCACACCCCCCTAGCGGCTTGGCAGAGCAATGCGTTCCCTCGACGCAGAACTATGAATGCTCAGTGACGGCGTCGGGTGTACGCCGTAGGTACGGCGTTGCCGCGACGCAGAAGTATAAACCAGGCTTAACTGTGTGTGGGAAGGGGGGAATATTGGAGTTATGTGACAAAACTGTCTTTTAGCATATGATGCATAGTGTGTTTGAGTCTCTAGAGCTCTAGCCCAGCCCTAGCCCAGTCTACTCCCATGACGCATTGTACTTTTCTGGAACCATAACAAAGGTGGAATGTGCAGGAGGGTTAAAGGTAGTCACTGCAGTGACTGTTGTCCGTGAATTGTCAACTATGATGCATAGTCAACACCCATGATTGCAGTACAGCTCTAACCATGATGCACTGTTCTGGCACCATAAGAAAGGTGAGATGTGCTAATGCCACACCTTCTGCTCCTGTGTTAGGATTGCAGTGCAGTGTTATTCTAAGGCACTAACTGTGTGTGGGATGGGGGGGAATATTGGAGTTTTCTGAAAAACTGTCTGTTAGCATATGATGCACAGTGTGTTTGTGTCTCTCGAGCTCTTGCCGAGCCCGAGCCCAGTCTACTCCCATGATGCATTGTACCTTTCTGGCACCATAAGAAAGGTGGAATGTGCTAATGCTACATCATCTGTGTTGAGATTACAATCTGCTTTGTGCAGTGTTACTTTGAGACACATTCTGTGTGGGACGGGGGGCAATATTGGAGTTTTCTGACAGAACTGTCTGTTAACATATGATGCACAGTGTGTTTGACTCTCTAAAGCCCTAGCCCAGTCTACTCCCATGATGCATTGCACCTTTCTGGGACCATAACAAAGGTGGAATGTGCAGGAGGGGTGAAGTTCATCACTGCAGTGACTGTCAATTATTATGCAATACAGTAGAGTTGGTAACTGCAGTGACTGTCAACTATCTCTCAAATACATTCTGCATCATATGTGTAGTGTACACTAATATCAACACAGAGGCAGAAGATGTAGCATTAGCACGTTCCATCTTTCTTATGGTGCCAGAAAAGTGCAATGCATCATGGGTAGAGCTGTCAAATACACTCTGCATCATATGCAGAGTGTATTTGAGAGATAGTTGACAGTCACTGCAGTTACCAACTCTACTGCAATGCATCATAGTTGAGAGTCACTGCAGTGACTAACTTCAACCCTCGTGCACGCTCCACCTTTGGTGCTATGCAGAAAGGCCATGATGGTTTCATCAGGGAAGGATTAGCTGCTCAGGCCTCCTTTGATAGTAGGGTGCTTGTTTGTTTGTGTATGTGCCTGTGTGTGCGAAGCAAAAAATAAACATCTGGTAAGGTTAACAGATTGCCTCAATAAGACAAATTATTATCTCTATTGATTATATGTGTATGTACAGTCCAAAAAAAGCATCATATACCCAGTGTATTTAACAGATACGTGACTAACTCTAACCGTCCTGCACATTACACCTTTCTTATGGTGCCAGATATGTGCAATGCATCATGGGAGTAGACTGGGCTAGGGCTCTAGTATGCACAGTCAGGGTATGGCTGGCTTGCTATTTAGCTGATATTTGACAGGCATAAAGGGGCAATGCATCATGGGTGTGGTCTTTGCACGAAAACATTTTGTGTTAAGACATGAAAAAGAAACTAAAGAATACAATGACAGAACAGCAGAAACCCTGACCCCCGTAGCATACCACCCATGTCCGCTACAGTTTCTCCTCCTGTCTAGTGATTCTTCTCAGCAGTCTGGGCCCTTGAGATAACAACTGTGTCCACTGTCTATGCGTCTTTGTTGGACATGGGAAAGAGGAAGGATGGGAGGTTTGGGTGTGAAAAATATCTGACTGAGTGTAGTGCAGTGTTACTCTGAGACACTTGCTGTGTGTGGGATGGGGGGAATATTATGTGACAAAACTGTCTGTTAGCATCTGATGCACAGTGTGTTTGTGTCTTTAGAGCTCTAGCCCAGTCTCCTCCCATGATGTATTGCTCCTTTCTGGGATAACAAAGGTGGAATGTGCAGGAGGGTTGAAGCTTGTCACTGCAGTGACTGCTGAGAAGAATCATTAGACAGGAGGAGAAACTGTAGTGGACATGGGTGGTATGCTACGGGGGTCAGGGTTTCTGCTGTTCTGTCTTTGTATTCCTTAGTCACTGCAGTGACTGTCATGTGTGAACTGTCAACTATGATGGATGGTCTACACCCAGGATGCACCTTTCTGGCACCATAAGAAAGGTGGAATGTGCTAATGCTACATCTTCTGCCTCTGTGTTGAGACCACATCTGGTCTGATTATAATCTGGATTGTGCAGTGTTACTCTGAGGCGCTTGCTGTGTGTGGAATGGGAGGAATGTTGGAGTTTTCTGACAGAACTGTCTGTTAGCATATGATGCACAGTGTGTTTGACTCTCTAAAGCCCAAGCCCAGTCTACTCCCATGATGCATTGTGCCTTTCTGGCACCATAACAAAAGTGCAATGTGCAGGAGGGTTGAAGTTAGTCACTGAAGTGATTGTCATGTGTGATCTATCAACTATGACGCATTGCAGTAGAGCTCAATCCATGATGCGCTTTTCTGGCACCATAAGAAATGGGAATTGTGCTAATGCCACATCTTCTGCTTCTGTGTTGGGATTACGTCTTGTCTGATTACAATCGGGTTTGTGCAGTGTTACTCTGAGACATTTTCTTTGACTCTCTAAAGCCCTAGCCCAGTCTACTCCCATGACGCATTGCACTTTTCTGGGACCATAACAAAGGTGTAATGTGCAGGAGGGTTGAAGGTAGTCACTGCAGTGACTGTCATCTGTGAACTGTCAAGTATGATGTATGGTCTACACCAATTGTACTTTTCTGGTACCATTTGAAAGGTGTGATGTGCTAATGCTGCCTCTTCTGCCTCTGTGTTGAGATTGCATGTGGTCTGATTACAACCTGGCTTGTGCAGTGTTATTCTAAGACGCTCTCTGTGCGGGATGAGGGGAATATTGGAGTTATGTGACAAAACTGTCTGTTAGCATATGATGCACAGTGTGTTTGAGTCTCTAGAGCTCTAGCCCAGCTCTAGCCCAGTCTACTCCCATGATGCATTGCACCTTTCGGGCACCATAAGAAAGGTGGAGGAAAATCATGGAGCAGTCACCGGACATGCCCATCTCCAAGTGGCTCGGGAAGTGCTGGAAAATGTTAAAGACCGAGACCGCATTGCACCTTTCTGGCACCATAAGAAAGGGTGAATGTGAAAATGCTACATAGTCAGGCCATGGGCAGTGAGTCCACAGGAGCTACAGCACCTTACCCCCATGAGCTCAATGTCATCACCAGTCATCCTTTCCTATGATGAGAGCTGCAACACATGAAGACATTCAACAGTGCATGTGATGCACAACCTAGCCCAGTCTCCTCCCATGATGCATTGCACCTTTCTGGGACCATAACAAAGGTGGAATGTGCAGGAGCATTAGACTGTGCTTGGCTGCGCATACGATGCACGGCACAACCCAGCTCTCCGTTTGACGCCTTTCACCTTTCTGCATAGCACTGAAGGTGCAGGAGGGCTGAAGTTAGTCACTGCAGTGATTGTCAACTGCCCACCCTGTGATGCATTGCACCTTTCTGGTGCACTGTGCATATGATGCACAGTGTATTTGACAGATGCATGATGCATTGCACCTTTCTGGCTGTCAAACAGACTGTGCACATGATGCACATTATTTGACAGCTCTACCCATGATGCATTGCACCTTTCTGGCACCATAAGAAAGGGTGAATGTGCTAATGCTACATCTGCCCATGGGAACAATCAGCTCAGCCTGACAGATGGTTAACACTGTCATGCTATGATTCACTGCACACCCTCCTCCTGCATTACTCATGTAGCTGAGCTGAGAGCTCCAACGCAACAACCTCACACTAACTGCTGAATAAACTGTTTTGACATTGAAAAGTCACTCTATGAACTATAATGACTGTATTTTTGTGAGCAAAACGGCAGCCCATCTCTACTCTTGACGCATTGCACCTTTCTGGCACCGTAACAGGTGGAATGTGCAGGAGAGTGCATATGATGCACAGTGTAGTTGACAGATGCATGATGCATTGTTAGTCACTGCAGTGACTGTCAAGACTGTACCAGGCTAGCTGAATGCAGCTAACAACCTGTGCTTTTCAGACAAACCCTTTGAATGGATTACAGGTAATAATACTCGTCCCGCTGATGGTTTTATATGTACAAAAGAAATAACCCATCATCAGTCTTTTCACGGTATAGAATACACTACAAGCTCCACAAAGCAGAGCACCAGACGTATTTTTCCTCACAGTATCAAACACCTCCGTGTCCTTCTGTCAGACTATCCACCAGTTTGCACGGAAGTGGAGGTGCGGCGCTCTGGATCGGTTTGTTTAGCACACACTCAGTCCCAAACACTGGAGTGAGGTTGAGGATGAGGACAGAGGGCAAGAAGTGACTCTACAGTGTGTGTTCATGGTAGATTGACACCTGAGAAATTTCAAAAACAATTTTGACAATGACTGTAGTTTAGTCCAGCTCCACCCAACCGACTGTCACAGTGTATTTGACAGCTCTACCCATGATGCATTGCACCTATCTGGCACCAGTTATTTCTCATGTATACTCACTGTCAACAGGCCCCCTGAGGGGGAAAAGAATAAAGCCTGCTACTCCACAACGAACACCCAAAAAACCCAAAGTTAATGGCTTCCATTTGGGCACTTCACATACATTGATATCAGTGGATGTGAGCCCACAGAGCTCCCCATCTTTGCCTGTTAATGATGATGGTGATGATGTTGATACTGATCATGACACTTTCATCTTTGAGACTGCCAGTACCCCCGAGCCACAAAAGCCTTTGATTGTACTAAATTGAAGACAGAGCAAGAGCAAAGTGACGTCAGCATGCTGTTGGAGCGCAGCGAAGATGCTGCTCTGGATGCCACAGGGCCGGCGCATGTGGGAAGCAGTCCCTGCCCAGCACCGCCTACAATGATGGCCACCACCAATCAGACACAAGTACCCAGAGTGAGTTAGTTACTGCAGTGACTGTCAAGACTGTGCTCAACTTGCTATTTACTGGGCTCGCTATGGCCGCTTGACTGGCTGTGATTGGCTGTAATACCCTACTTCAGTTTTCATTTGTTTGAAACATTTGCACAAACTTTCCCAGATAAGCTTCCGTCTTTTGTATAGCGTTTATGTCAAGACATAAGGATGCAACCCCCACCGAGAAAGGAGCTGAAACAGACAGTCATGCAGAGCAGATGAGCAGAATACACATCAAGCACCAGACAGAATGTGACCTCCTAGAAGACCTGAGGACTTTCAGCCAAAAGAGGGCAGCTATAGAGAAGGACTACACCCAGGCCCTCCAGAAGTTGGCGGATCATCTAACCCTTCCCTGTAAGGAAGGTCCAACAGCCAGATGTTTCATTCCAGCTCTGATTAGATATGCTGTGCAAGCAGATAGAAAAATGCAAATATAGGCCAGAGGACTGTGATGCCCTTAGCTGTCCGGGGCTGCACGCGTGCCACACTGAGTGGACCAGCGTGTGTCTACCCTTGACCGAGAGCTAACCTAATTAGCCACCTTGCTTCTTCAGAGTATGTAGTTACTGGTTGTATAGTTTTTCAGATAACATGTTACTTTTGTAAAGGCTTCAACGGCACAGACATAAGTAACCATAATAGCGATAATCATTTCACCAAATATAGTCTGCCCTTCTTTATTCCTTCATCATATTAAAGTTGTTATACCCTTAGTCATCATGTTTATTAGGATTAGTGTTCGAAAATGTTACCATGTTCATTGTCTAATGTTGTCGTTATTCATAAGAATTGTCTAATGCATGTAGTGAACACGCATGTTGTTGTTGTTGTAGTGCCATTGAAAATTGATCATTTAAAATATATTTGATTGACCAAAGTAAGAAGCAGATGAGCCCTCGTATGAATCATTAATTAATTCTCGCTCTGTAGGATGAAATCACGTTGTGCGTCTGCGAACCATCCCACATGCGTGACGTCCTATTGATTAGACACACCCTGGAGCGATGATAAAGTTAGCCGCGCGCAACGGACGCCAGTTTTTATGTTTTAGTTTCTTCTTTCTTCTAGTCTCGTCTTCAGTTTTTCTTTAGTCTAGTTTTTGTGTTAAGTTCTTTGTCTTTAGTTTTCAAGTATTTTTCGCTCCGTCGTTTTCTCAGTCTTTTTGTTGCTGCTCACAACTACACAGAGTGGCCTGATTTAATTCTGCAGAAAACGCACTTTTCTAATCTTCTTTGTGAAACTTTCATTTTTGCTCGTCACGCCAAGCCGCATAATTCCTATTTTTGTTGTTAAAGTCTAGTCACGTAATAATAATTTTGAAGACATTTTTTCGACCGGCTATCGAAGAGTTTCTCAATCTTATTATTAGGAATCAAAAGCCTTGCCAAACGGCCAACAACTAACTGACCGCACCGAAGACCTGTAGCCTGCTGCTGATCCGCTGGTCCGGGTTAAATAACCATCGGAAGCCGCTCCTCGTCTGTAACCGACACCGAAGATCCTCAGCTCCCGAGACATCCCTGTCCAACACCAGCTCTCAACAGTGGTTTGCTTGATTCGTCCAGCAGACCGCTGTGCAGATCAGAGTGACGGACGGCGACGCGGAGCCTCTTCGTGTCAGTTCGGAGCAGACATCTCCAGGAACATCGCTGACAAAGTAGGCATGCTTAAGCGGTTTTGAATAAGAGTTGGTCCGTGAGGTTGAGATATTGTTAATCTGTCTAAATTCTCTAAATCGTTCATTCAACAAATTTACTTCATATTCGCGTCCCCATTTCCCTTTAAAAACCTACTTCTCACTATCGCCAAACTCATTTTACCATCCTCTTGCCATAAGTTCCTCTGTGCAGTGTTTGTGTTAATCTACCTCATCCATATAATCTATCGCATTATCCATGATTCATATTCATTTCATTATTGTGTTGAATAAATAATCTTTTGCATACAAGTCATTGTCCGACGATGTCCTTTTGAGCTGAATATAAGCAATCCCTGTACTGAGAGTTCACGCCTTAGATTATCAGACTGATCTACTGTTGGTTCATTCGTTCACTACATCAGCATTACCAGACATGATATACAAAATCCTTCTTAGCTGAGGAAGGTTGGTGCCCTTAGTCTTATTAACGAATGTAACATTAATTTAGAGGTAATTCCCCTACACACTGTATTATTCCAGTGGGTTTGTTTTTTATAATGATCCAGCACATTTTCAAACAACATCAGATGATGTAAAATGACGTAATCCAACCCTGCATCAAATAAAATCATGTAATCTTTCCATCAGTAACCTGCTGAACCCCCACTCGTGATAGGGATTGGGGATTGAAATTATTTCCCATGAACGAGGAATTAACAGCTAATTTACTCAATCTGAGAAGTGCATCACCGGTGCTGATGATTCCCAGACTGAGTGAGGTTGTGAATGTTTGTAATTACTTGCAAATAAAGTCATTTCTACTGAAGTTACAATTAATTAAACACAGTCCTGGAAACGAATAAACATGTTTACATTAGAAGCAGTGTTCAAACATTGTAAGTGAAAGAAGTTTGACTACATCCTGAAATACCAGGTTAAATATACAGACCATATTTGACCTCTGACCCAGCTCTGAACGCTGCCTGAAATTGACCACACTAAATCTTTGATTAATAGGAGCCAATTTGTGTTAGGATGGGAAGCTCATACTTGTTGGAAAGAAGAGAATCTAAGCTTTAAAATGAGGGATTACTCCAGTTAATCTGATCGTGCTAGCCTGAAACACTGAAGGCTAGAAGGCTGAGACCCTGCCTGAGATTAACAGCTAATTTACTCAATCTGAGAAGTGCGCCACCGGTGCTGATTTTTCCCAGACTGAGCGAGGTTGTGAATGTTTGTAATTACTTGCAAATAAAGTCATTTCTAATGAAGAATTCATATGTTGTTATTGGGGTCATGGTTCAGCTTGCAGGGAACATACATTATCATGAATTTTGTGAAAATTAACCCTGAATTTGGTACACGAAGGGCTGGCTGGATCTGTGTGCTTCTCCTGTGTGCTGTTACACTGCTGTTATTATGCTTGGGCAGGGCGAAGCCAGCGGGAAGAGACTCCTGCAAAGAGGAGTGACAGCGAATAAGAAGCTCATTGCTTTGATCATGAGAGCAAACAGCATGTGTTTGTCCCTGGAGCCCCAAATCTCCTCCTGCCTCACTACAACAGAGCTGATAACTGTACTGCCACCATTCACCCTATAAGTACTGTACCCGAAAGATGGTGAACTATGCCTGGGCAGGGCGAAACCAGTGGGAAGAGACTCAGTCCATCAGTCAGACTTTCCTTTCCCTGTGAGGAAGGTCCAACAGCCAGATGTGTCATTCCAGCTCTAATTAGATATGCTATGCAAACAGATAGAAAAATGCAAATATAGGCCAGAGGACTGTGATGCCCTTAGATGTCCGGGGCTGCACGCGTGCCACACTGAGTGGATCAGCAAAAACTGCTGGTCAATGTGTGACAGCCATGATCCACGGGAACCTATGAGAAAGCACAAGAACACCAGGGGCCTCACGTACAACGACTTGCGTGGATTTCCTACTGAGACATGCCGTACGCTCAAATCCAGAAAACGTCGTATGCACAAAAATATCCAGATGTATGAATCTGTGCGCACGCATGAATCCAAGCACATTTCCTTTGTACATCCCAATCAACGTGGAATTGAGCGCACGTTGGAGTACCCGACCCCTCCCTGTCCACGCCTCTATTTAAATACGCAAATCATATTTAAATGAGCCCTGCACCTGGGATACCCCTCTCTGCACGATCAGAAAATCAGAGAAGAATGAGTAAGACGGGAAAGAAAAAGAATTTCCCCGAAAGCAAATTGGAGGCGCCACTCGCTGAAGTGGAGGTGTGCAAAAATGTGCTCTTTGGCACGCTGTCCTCCAGCATAAGCACCAAACGCAAGAGGAGTGAGTGGGAGAGTGTGTGTGACGCTGTCAATGCTGTGGGGTCAGAGAAGCGCACACAAGAAGAAATAAAAAAGAAGTGGTCCGACATTAAGGTGGATGTGAAGCGGAGGATGGCTGCCCACCGCAAAGGTGTGGCCAAAACAGGCGGGGGGACAGGAGAAGAGGGGCCCACCCCGTTTGAAGAGACTCGCCGCAATTGTGGGTGACCCTGCTCTCTCAGGGGTGGTGGGAGCACACGCGGGTGACTCTGATTACCCCCAAGGTAAATACCTGTAAATTTGTGTTCATACAGTAGCCTGCTCACAGCCCTATACGATAGAGGTTCGTGCGTAAATGCTGCATGTATGGTATTATTTGGTTTGAAATCTTTTGAATTTAAATTTAAACATGGCAGCATATCAAAGACTTTGACTCATGCTTGATTACTCTATTTATTATTTTAAAACACAGGAGAGGACACGCAGTCGCAGCCACGTGCCACAGGCTCGGGGGATTCCTCCACCATCTCCGGCGTCTCTGGCATCACCCCCGCATCCACTGGCTGCTGCTGCTGCTGCTGCTGCCCGCCCCACTGGCCGTGTCCTCACCCGTGCTGTGCTGGAGTCACAACAAGAAATCATTAGAGCAATAGGCGGCATAAATGTTCGCCTAGATCAATTAATAGGCGTCCTCACAAATATTGCTGAATCAATAAATGCATTGGTGACTAAGTGAATTCTGCGTCCTTGCCTCTTTTACATGATTGGAATCAAATGTTGCCGGCCCCGAATGGCCTCCTGGGTAGGATGCACATTAATGGGCATACAAAAGTAGACAAGGTAAACTGGATTTACAGTTTCCATTCGTTAATTTTATACACTACTTACATGGATCACACACTATTGTTGCAAATTAGTGCACAAGTGTGCTGGGGAAAAGGTGAGGCTGATTAGGACATTTCACACTTTACGCACATGGTTATTAACATGAGTACTTTGCACACAGAGACAATCAGCGGCTTGTTAGAAAGATCTAAAGCTGTAATTTAACCAGCAAGAAACAGCAAGTCACTAACTTTAACCACTGACTAGTACTGATGCTGTGAAGACGGGATAGAATTTGGGGGCGCACATGCTGACATCACTGGGATTAATATTAGGACAATTACATGAATAAATTTACTCACCAAGAAGCCACCCATCGCGCACAGTGCCAGCTTGTAGTCTGATCCCAACCATGCTGTTACTCAGAATGTATGAATCGTGCGTTGAACCAGGCCACCTCGCCACCATGTTGTCTAATGTGTGTGGTCAGCACCTGTATGGGCAAAGGCAGCGCATGGCTCCTCGCTGTGGTGCGCTCCAAGGCCGGCCGCAGCTCTGCGCACAGTTCTAGGAGGATTGCCCTCGGGAACCTAAAGCGGTTGATGAGCCAGTTGTCATCATGTGTCAGTAAATCCTCTTTGTCTCTGAACACACGGTCTCTTCGTATTGCACCATTTGCAATGTCTTCTAATACTGCTAAAGCAACCATTGTTTTTAACGGTATTTTTGCACCACTTTGCGCATGCTTTTATATCCGCTCATGTAACTGCAGATACGTGGGTGTGTTAATTGTTCATCAGTGTTAGTTGTTCATATGTCTCTCATGTGCACATCCCAGCATCACCTCTAAGTGTCGCCAAAGGACCAACAGCTATAGAAACGTGCATACACCAGCCATGAAGTTGGCGTGAGGCACCGCACATTTCCACTGTCTTTTCACTCTTGATACATCTGAACTTTGCCGTGGAAAAGAGAAAACGGGTGCGTACGCCACGTTTTTGTGCGTACGCACCCGTTGTAATGAGGCCCCGGGAAAGATGCTGAGGGATGAACATGCATTGATAGGAAATGAGTGTGTTCAGATGGAGAGGCAGGTGTCCTCACTGTGTCATGCAAAATACCTGGACGTGCATTGCTCCCACTGAGTTGAAATGTGGTCTCCAAACCTCAAACCCAGCAAAACCACTAATCCTCCAGTAAAATGCAACCACTGACCAACCCACAAAGCCTCTTGAAAAATCTCTCACACCTCAAAACATCTGTGTGAAAACACTTGGAAACTAGTAAAATCAAAGTGAATTCAACAAAATCCTGAGGTGAATCCTGTATGAGCTCTCAGGTCAATCCAGCAACACCTCGAGTGAAACCTCATCCATATAAGGACCTGTGTTCCAAAGCCCTGGTCCACTCCTTTGATACGTCACAAAGTGGCTTTGATCTATCAGAGATGACATCAACATTCCACTGAGCTCAGGGCTTGAGGGAGATCATTGGTTTCCATGGCAACAATAAAGACAATACTGAAGTAATCATTGCAAATGCATGTAAAATCAATCAAAACAGAGAAATCCCTTCTGAACCCACTGAAAATTGTTAGAAACCAGCAAAAACTGCTGCAGGCTGACTGCTGGTCAACCTGTGAAAAACTCTGATCCACCAGTCCACCCGAAACAGTGAGACACGTAATGACCACTAAATCATACAAGATCACTAAAACAACTTACTGTCAGCCTAGTATGAAACTGGGACATAAACATGAGAGGACCATGTCCATCATCCACATTACATGCACAGCCATGATCCACGGGAACATATGAGAGAAGAAAGCACAACAACACCAGGAAAGATGCTGAGGTACCAACACGCATTGATAGGAAATGAGTGTGTACAGAAGGAGAGGCAGGTGTCCTCACTGTGTGGGTCTCAGTATCTAACATAGATTGAGCTACAAACTGAAATAAAAGATATCTTTTGAAGCAGAGGAGAGCAGTTTGTCTTGCTCAAGAGCACACAGGTAGGATCTGACATCCTGTCATCAATTCTCACCATGCATGTTTTTCCCCACATCTTCCTCTTAAAAATGTCTCTACTAATGTAGGGTTATAAGACCTTTAAATTAATTAAGTTTAAATTAATTAAGTTTAGACTAGGCAAAACTGAATTACAGATACCTTCAATGACGTCATTGAGAAAACGACATTCAACTCGTCACACATCTTGAATGACAATTGCAGATATCTGTTATTCAGTTTAGACTAGGCAGAATGAAAGTTAAAGAAAACTCAAACGTCATTGTGACTAGTGCGAATTATCGTGCGTGACGTCGCTCTATTTTAGATCTCCACAAATACGTAATTTCCCCTCCCCGCCATAATCAAAGAAGTGGGTTAATTTCCTTATTTCTATGAATGGAAGAAGAAAGAAGCAGTCATGGCGTTGGCTGTAATCGAAAAAACCACTAGAAAATGCCATGGAATTGAACGAGCACTCAAACAGGGGATTTGTGGAGAGAGAGAACGTCGTTCTATTGAAAGCTGTGAGAGAAATCTCGGAAGAATTGAACATTTGCTATCACCAGACACAAACAATGAACTGAAAAACAGTTCGGCTGAACTGAAAACTAATGGACGCAAATTTCCAGGCGGGGGAAGACCGACGTTTCTCTGTCAGGCACATTAGTTCAGATGAGTCTGTTTATCACTGCATTCACATATTATCATATGCATTAACGTCTCAAATAGTTATGGGGACATATAGTGCCGATAGCTGTGTTTCCTACGGACATTTGTGCAGGTGCACGGTTCAGACCATGTCTGACTGGTTGGGAAAATAAAAAAAAAACAAGTTGCATGGGTGACCCGATAGGGATTTTGTACATTTGTCAATGCATGTCATTCCCCTACTCTCCTCTCCACAATTACTGTCTCTCTCCTCACTGTCCTATCGAATGAAGGCAAATGCCTAAAAAAAAAACCAATAGAAAAAAAAAGTTGCTTCCGTTGCCTCCCACTCTTATGAAAGTATAGTAGGCCTAATATAAAGCAAAGGCTATAAAGTCATATTACAGTGATAAAACGATCTTTTACCGAACTGGAAGGCTAGTAACTAAGAAATAAAAAGCCTGTCCCAGTTACATCACGTTAAAACAAAATTTATTTCCTCACAAATGAATCATGTTTTGCTATAATTGTTCAGATTTCGTAATTAACTGTATGTATCCATGTGCTTATTTAAGAATTCATTAAATGTATTGGTCTTACACCACTGTTATGTCCACTAGTCACAGCACTATACTGTATTTTTGCGGTTCCTCAAGTCTCTCCATTTCCAGCGTAGCCTACTGGCCTATTCATTAACAATACGCAATTTCATGCATTTGCATGGATGAGAATTGGTCTGCTGATATATGTTATAAATTACCAATAATAAATAGTCCAATGCTGCTTAAACACTTAACCGTAGCTGACTTTTTTCTTTTTGTCGGGAGAAGAGGCCGACCAGCTGTTGATGTTACCAGAGAACAAATTGCATTTCTGCTGAAGCGAAGGCCATACAATCGCAAAGACTGCTGAAATACTGGGATGCTCCTCATCATTTCTGTACAAGAAGTCAAAGTTGATGGGTATATGTCGCACGGCGGAAGAATGAGTATTTTGTGTACAACCATTCTGTTCTTATTGTATATAATTTTATTTATTTATTTATTTTCTTGCATGCTTTTATTGTGTTTGTAGTGGTGTTTTTACTATGTTTTATTGCATGGTTTTAGTTGAAGTGATTTTGAGTTGTTTTACTTCCGGCCGGGGCACCCTTGTAATTAGATTGATAACTTGCACCTGTGAAGTGCATCACCTGTCATAGACTGGCCAATAGGCTTGAGGAACAGAGCGGTGCACAACCAATTGGATAGGGGAGGAGGGACGTCAGGGGTGCACACGGAAACAAGAGCAGCGAGAGGAGAGCACGTGGAAGAGAAGGCGTCAGACGGTGCAGACGCGAGCGGTAGATATGAAGAGAAGGATGAAACCGACAAAGGAAGGAGTGGGGAGACCGCCTGAGAGGGCTACGCCCGAGGCGGCCGCGGACCAGAGACCGTGACAGGAGGTGGTGACAGCAGCCGAGCTGACGAAGTCCAGAGCGTTACAACGCGACCTTACGGCAGCGGCAGAGCGAGGAGCTCTGCCTCGCGCGTAAGTACCCTTTGGGACCCAGTAACACTCTGGCACGGGAAAGGAAGGCGTCTCGGCTGTACTGTGTCGTTATGGCAAGCCGTTCCTGCCAGAAATACGCCACATTCAGTCACGTTTCAACTTCATTACGGCGTAAAAAACGCCGTTTTTTCAGATTTTACGCCGTTTTTTACGCCGTAATGCGCAAAAAGAACGCTGCTTTTTACGCCGTAATGTATGGCAAGCCGTTCCTGCCAGAAATACGCCACATTCAGTCACGTTTCAACTTCATTACGGCGTAAAAAACGCCGTTTTTTCAGATTTTACGCCGTTTTTTACGCCGTAATGCGCAAAAAGAACGCCGCTTTTTACGCCGTAATGAAGTCCTCCAAGAACGCGCGTAAAAAACGCCGTTTTGCGCATCAAAACGCGCGTAAAATACGCGCGTCTGTGCGCACCACAACGCGCGTAAAAAACGGCGTTTTCCTAGTATGATAATAATCTCCACCCTTCTTTTCTCACAGCCACTGAACTTGAAGCGTCTGCGCCCAATCGCTGATCAAGACAAGCAGACCAAATCAGTTCAGCACAGATCTCCTTTGTGGCATAGTTTGTCCTGACTTACCTTGTAGTTTCTCGTAGGTTAATATTTTGGGTGATAGGCAGGAACACATCCCATAAATTAACTTCGTCGTCCTCTTCCATGCTTATTTATGTATGTATGTATGTATGTATGTATGTATGTATTTATTGGTCAATGCTTCTATGTTATTGTTGATTTTCACTGGTTTACTCCCTGGCCAATGAAGTGAAGAAGTGGTACAGTGGTTAGAGCTCTGGAGACACACACACACACACACACGTATGTATATGTATATGCAGCCAAAATATATGTCTATATATCCTAACAATGCATGGAAGGGGAGTTTAAACAACGACAGAAATGAGAGGAAGTACAAGTACACACAGGCTTCTGCCACCATGTTTACTAACACAGGGCTACAAAGTCAGTGGGTTTACATCCAAACAAATACATTCAATACAAAGGGTTCGAGTAATTAATGCCACTCGCACCTGTAAGCTAAAAGGTCTCTGTTTCAAAGTCCAGAGCTCTAACCACTGTACCACTTCTTCACTTCATTGGCCAGGGAGTAAACCAGTGAAAATCAACAATAACATAGAAGCATTGACCAATAAATACATACATACATACATAAATAAGCATGGAAGAGGACGACGAAGTTAATTTATGGGATGTGTTCCTGCCTATCACCCAAAATATTAACCTACGAGAAACTACAAGGTAAGTCAGGACAAACTATGCCACAAAGGAGATCTGTGCTGAACTGATTTGGTCTGCTTGTCTTGATCAGCGATTGAGCGCAGACGCTTCAAGTTCAGTGGCTGAGAGAAAAGAAGGGTGGAGATTATTATCATACTAGGAAAACGCCGTTTTTTACGCGCGTTGTGGTGCGCACAGACGCGCGTATTTTACGCGCGTTTTGATGCGCAAAACGGCGTTTTTTACGCGCGTTCTTGGAGGACTTCATTACGGCGTAAAAAGCGGCGTTCTTTTTGCGCATTACGGCGTAAAAAACGGCGTAAAATCTGAAAAAACGGCGTTTTTTACGCCGTAATGAAGTTGAAACGTGACTGAATGTGGCGTATTTCTGGCAGGAACGGCTTGCCATAGTAATGAAGTCCTCCGAGAACGCGCGTAAAAAACGGCGTTTTGTGCATCACAACGCGCGTAAAATACGCGCGTTTTTCTAGTATGATAATAATCTCCACCCTCCAATCGCTGATCGAGACAAGCAGACCAAATCAGTTCAGCACAGATCGCCTTTGTCGCAAAGTTTGTCCTAACTTACCTTGTAGTTTCTCGTATGTTAGTATTTTGGGTGATTGGCAGGAACATATCCCTTAAATTAACTTGGTCGTTATTTTAAATTCCTCATCCATGCATCATTTATTTATTTTTTTGGGTCAATGCCTCGATGTCATTGTTGATTTTTCACTCGTTTACTCCCTGGCCATTGAAACTCTGGTTTGGAAACAGAGACCTT
This sequence comes from Chaetodon auriga, assembly GCF_051107435.1. Lineage (NCBI taxonomy): Eukaryota > Metazoa > Chordata > Actinopteri > Chaetodontiformes > Chaetodontidae > Chaetodon > Chaetodon auriga. The sequence goes on along the minus strand of NC_135096.1, from coordinate 1,567,350 downwards.
TTAGCTTGCAGGTGCGAGTGGCATTGTTTACGTGATCCCTTTGCGTCTTGTTTTGTTTTTTTACTCTGTCATACACCACGTTGCTATATTGTGATGTATTTGTTTGGTTATAAACCCACTGACTTTGCAGCCCTCTGTTAGTAAACAAGATGGCAGAAACCTGTGTGTACTTGTACTTCCTCTCATTTCTGTCGTTGTTTAAACTCCCCTTCCATGCATTGTTAGGTTAGGCGGACAGCACAAGTTTTTTTTAGAATCTTTTTATATTATATTAGGTCACATGGTTAACTCCCTATCAATGTGCGTTATTGCCCAGAAAAAGTCAAATCAAGTGTTTTTGAAAAGGAATATAAGGGAAAGAAAGGGAAGAGAGAGAGAAAAAAAAATGGAGAGGGTATTGGTTATGGTTAGGAAAAGGGTCTGGAAAAGGAATGAAAACCACTAATAAAAACTATTTTAATTAGAGTTAGGAAAAGCTATCAAAAATAAAAGAAAAGGAAAAGAATATATATAAAGGGAAGAAAGGGAAAGGGGAATTGGTTAAGGTAAGGGTAGGGGTCTAGGAAGGGGAATAGGGAAAGGGTATTAGGCGGACAGAGATAATCGGCACTGGCACAAGTTTTTTTGTATATCTTTTTATGTTATGTTAGGTCCCATAGTTAATCTCCCTATCAAATATACATTAGTGCCCAAAACAGAGGAAAAAGAATTCTATCAAATGTCTTTTTAGAAAAATGAATAAAACGGAAAAAAGAAAGGTAAAAGAGATATTGGTTAGGGTTAAAAAAAAAAAAAAAAGGAAGAGAGGGGGTCTGAGGGAAAAAAGGAAAACCGCTAATAAAAATTATTTTAATTAGGGTTAAGAAAAACTATCCAAAAGGAAGGAGGAGAGTAAATAGAAAGAGAAGGGGGGGGGGGGAAGAAAAAGGGAATTTTGGTTAAGGTAAGGATAGGGGTCAGGGAAAGGGGATAACAAAGGAGAAAAGAAAAAGGGGGGGATAGGGGGAATGTTGGTTAGAGTTAGGAAAGGGGTAGGGGAAGGGAATGAAAACCGATAATAAAACTTATTTTAAGGTTAGGAAAAACTATCCAAAGAAGAAGGAGAAAGAAAAAGGGGGGGGGGGGGGGGGGGGGGGGATGTAATGGGGTTTGGGTTAGGGTAAGAGCCAAAGTGGGGGAATATCATGGGGAAAAAAAAAACAAAAAAAAAAACCTTACGGTTAATGATGCTAAAGTTTTGAGAAGTAATTTTAACAAAGTATAATTTTATTGACAATTGTGAATGCTTGCAAAATTGGAGTGGAGCAACAGGCTGGAATTGTACTAATATAACTTTTCCTTCCAGGTCAGAGGAAGTGGTTTGGTAGTCATCGTTAATAGGGTCATCAGAAAAACATAGGGAACTGTATTTAGAAAGGAAGAAAACACATCACATTCATTAATTCATTGGTTAATTTAAATCATGCATATACACAAACGAGAAGAAAAGGAGGAAAAAACTCTCAAAATTCAAAACATGCTTAAATTATTCTAAGAATCTTATGTTCATTCCGTCATATTAGTATTCGTTTTCATATTTTAGGTGTGTATCCTCCCATACAGTTTTCTCCTAGTGTTTCTCGTTTAGGCCCCAAGGATCGATAGTTTGTAGTTGAATGATCCATTGTCTTTCTTTACGTTGACGTTGTTGTTTAGTCCAAGAATTATTATTTTCCAAAATCATATATGCAAAGTCCTCGTGACCTGGATTTTGAAAGTGGTTGTAAAGAACGGTAAGTTTATTAGCCTTACGGATGGGGTGTGTATGTTGGTACATTCGAACCCTCAGTCTGTTGCCCGTTTCCCCGATGTAAATTTTTTTGCATGTTTCACATTGAATGGCGTAGATTAAGTTACTCGTATCTTCATTAAACGTGCCCCAAATTGGTCGGCCTCTGGCTGTCAAACTATTCTCAAGATAAGAAATGGATTTGAATCGTGGATTAGATCGGGTTATTTTTCTTTTTGTTGATTTCATGGCTGTGTGGACCAAAATATCTTTAAGATTTTTATTACGTCTATAGGCTGTGATCATTTTATATTTTTGCAAATCTGGTAATTATTCTTGCGCTTGCTGGAAGTGGTGTTTAAATGCTGCATTAAGGCGTGATAACTGATGTGAAAATGTGACTACAAATGGGACAATTGGTGTTACACTTTTGTTTGCCTGATATTCTTTGTTTGTTATGAATATACTATTGACCTCTCTTTTAATTTTCCTAAGAAAGCTGGCGGAATAACCTCTGGATTTTAATGCTATGAATAAGGTTCGGGTTGCTGTCTCTACATCGTCTTTCTGAGAATAGATTCTATGAAATCGGATTAGCTGTGATTTGATTATGCCTTTAAAAGTATGTTTTGGGTGGTAACTAGTTTTATAAAGTAACGAATGTCTGTCCGTGGGTTTGAAATAAACTCTGGTATTTAACTGTTTGTCCTTGTTATTAGTATATGAGAAAAAGACCTGCGTATCTAAAAATTCAATTTGGAATTTCTGTATATTATACGTTAGGTTTATTTTAGGGTGGTGGTTATTTAGTATCTCAATGAAAAGTTTAAAATCAGTTGGAGAGTGATGCCACAGGCCAAACACATCATCCAGGTATCTGAAATAACATAGGGGAAGTTTATTACATTTTTTGAAGGCTGTTAGTTCCCAATCGGCCATATAAATGTTCGCATAGGCTGGAGAATATTTATGGCCCATGGCACAACCCGACACCTGAAGGTAAAACTTTCCATTGAACTCAAAGTCATTGCGTTTAGTGTTAATTCAAGGAGATCTAAAATAAATGTATCTGGTCTGGAAGGGTTTGGATTCGCGGTTAGGGGCTCTGCCACAGCCCGTATTCCGAGATCTGAATCTATATTGGTGTAAAGTGACTCTATATCTATTGTAAATAAATAAGTGTTCAAGGGAACTTTCATATTTCTGATTTTATTAACAAAGTCATAAGTGTCCTTAATATAACTCGGGTGTAGTTGTGATAGAGGATTTAAGAAATGATCTATGTATTGAGTGATGTTATATGTTTCTGAACCACAATCACTGACTATCGGGCGACCACTTGGAATTAAATTTGGAACCAGCCAAGAATTTGAATCCTTATGGATTTTAAGCAAAAGATAAAATAATCTTGGATGCGGAGAATCTGGTCCTAAAAGGTACCGTTTCTGTTTTTGGTCGATAAAACCATCGTTATATATTTTTTCCACCTGGATTCTAGCGATTTTTTTTTTTTTGTGTGTCGGCTTGTAACAATGTTTGTAAGGGTTTATAGTAATTTGTATTGCTAAGTTGTCTCTCTGCCTCCCATATATAGTTTTTGGAATCTTGGATGCATATTTGTCCTCCCTTATCCGCACTTTTAATGATTATATCCGGGTTATGCTTTAATTTTGAAAGGGCACGTGATTCTTCCGGGTCAATATTGCGATTACTGTAGTTTTTGTTTTTGTATTTACGGAACGCCATGAGGTCCTTCTGGATTAAACGTTGAACTGGAAGAGAAATAGCACTTTCTTGCGGTTCCCAATTTGAGGGAGTTGTAAAAGGAGTCTTTTCTCGTGATTCGTTGAACCCGAAATAGTCCAGGAGTTTCAAACGGCGGTGATACATGTGGATGTCTCGGCGTAAGTCACCGTTGTCTCGGATCTGTGGAGTTGGAATAAATGTTAAACCTTTTTCTAGTAGTTCACCCTCTATACTGTTTAATTGGAAAGAGGGGGAGGTACGTATGGACCATAATCCCCCTTTACATGTTTAATTGGTTAAGCCAGTGTTTTAAGATGCTATCGGCTGTTTCCCTTGTCCAGTGTACTGGGTCTCGTGGACACGTCTGGAACTGTTTGCTGTCAATTCTGGTAAGACAATCGAATTTATCGGCTATCTTAGCGTTCCATTCTCTAATTCTTGTTTGTTGATTTTGTGTTAGTTCCGATGAAAAATGGATTAACGGTATCAAGATGGACGCCAGCGGAAATACAGATTTAGCTGTAGCCATTAATCGTTGCATCTGTCTGAACGTCGAGGTTGAAGGTTGGTCACTTAGACAATTGTTAAGTCCTACCGCGAGAATGACTTTTTTTTTACTTGTGGTTGAATGCTAATTTTTTTCAACAGAGCCGTGAGATGATGGCAGCAGGCACCAGGGAAGCTGTCAATTTGCAGATCTGGATCTATGAATGTTGTTGTTCTTGCTAAATTTGAATCACCCATAATTACATTGTGTTTTTCAATCTTTATTTTCCAATCTTGTAATTTACGTTGTGTCCGTGGATGAATTTTTGGTTCTGTACATTGTTTTATCGGATGAGCTCGGGTGGAGGGATGAGGGGGAGCTGCTGTAAAGGTCGTATCAGATAGGGGGGGGTTTGTGTCAATATGACCTTAAAATCTGACCCGTGTCTTCATGTCGGCCTGTTTGTTCAAATCATCGGCATCCACCTGTCTCTCCACCGGACCCGATTCTCTTTCCACTGTAACACTCGTGGAATTTATTTGTGGTAGAATATCGGATACAGAAACGTTTTTTTTTTAAATTTGTTTCGGAGGAGGGGGAAGGGCTGGGAGGGAGCGCCATAAGGACTGTTTCCAAAGAGAGGCTGCTCACATCTGTTTGGTTTTGCAACAAACCTCTGTCGTCCTTCCTGGTTTTCCCATGGCTGCTCGACATCTTGCTCACTCCGGCCCCGCCCCCTGTCCTGGAAGTCCTGCGTGTTCTGTGAAAAAACAGTTGAAATGGCAAGTTTGTCTAAAATGGCCACACTTGATAACAAAGCTGAAGGTTGTATATTTTCTTGTTGAAGAATGTCTCGAGATACATCGGAATCATTGTTAACACCGTCTGCTGACCCCGGAAGTGGTAAGGGTAAGTCTAGTCGTGTGTTTTCTGTTACATCAGGTTCCGTTCGTGTGTGATTATGAACCGATACCTCGACCGTATGCACCCGTGGCAAAACAGAAGTGGCAGGTGGGGTAGCACTTTGAGTAGGCTGTTTTTTAATTGAAGGTGATTCCACTGGGACCGGTTGTGGACCAAAAGTTTTAAGATTGTCCGGATGTGCTGCTGGAGGAAGAGGCAGAAATTCAGGTGAGTTGTCGTCAACTATGATATCTGTAACATTCAATGGCGGTTGCTGTGACAGTAGATCTTTACAGGTCTCAATCGAAGAGAGAGTGAGTTTTCTTTTATATCTGTTTTTTGCCCAAATCGCCGCTCTTTCGAAACTTTTAGTGTCAAAAGGAGTTGGATTTTGAAGTTCTGTAGCCAGCACAGCATCGTAATGTTCTCGTAAAATTAACATATTCTCTTCCATCCTCTTCCATGCATTGTTAGGATATATAGACCTATATTTTGGTTACATATACATTTACATACGTGTGTGTGTGTGTGTGTCCAGAGCTCTAACCACTGTACCACTTCTTCACTTCAATGGTCAGGGAGTAACCCAGTGAAAATCAACAACGACATAGAAGCATTGACCAAAAAAATTCAACGATGCATGGAGGAGGAATTTAAAACAAGACGAAGTTAATTTATGGGATATGTTCCTGCCAATCACCCAAAATACTAACATACGAGAAACAACAAGGTAAGTTAGGACAAACTTTGCCACAAAGGAGATCTGTGCTGAGCTGATTTGGTCTGCTTGTCTTGATCAGCGATTGGGTGCAGACACTTCAAGTTCAGTGCCTGAGAAAAAGGAAGGGTGGAGATTATTATCATACTAGAAAAACGCCGTTTTTTACGCGCGTTGTGATGCACAAAATGGCATTTTTTTAACGTGCGTTCTCGGAGGACTTCATTACGGCGTAAAAAGCGGCGTTCTTTTTGCGCATTACGGCGTAAAATCTGAAAAAATGGCGTTTTTTTACACCGTAATGAAGTTGAAACGTGACTGAATGTGGCGTATTTCTGGCAGGAACGGCTTGCCATAAGACAGCGGCGTGGCGACGGCGAGGAGCAGGAAGGCCGCCGTCATCGGGTTTCATTTTAAATCGGGCCTTGTGCTTTTGTTTTAGCTAGACTTTTTAACCGATTTTAACGCGTGGATTGAAGACTGGCCCGTTTTAGAGACTTTTAAGGGACACCTCCTTTTAATTTGGCTTACGTTTAAAAAAAGAGTTGTTGGTGTCTGTGCCTGGGACGGGTGAAATAAAATAGGACAATCTTGTTCCAACCGCAAAGTTGTTGTCGCCTCCTTGGCTAAACATAATGCTCACCGCTTGATGTAAAAGGACCAATACAAGTTTTACAATAATCCATAATTTTTTTTATTCTCATCACCTCCATTACATATACCTGTTAGAAGTATGCTGTCCGCAATAGATGACGGTGAACTAGAACAACATGTGAGGCAACTTCAGAGCCAATATCCTAATTCTGGAAATGAGGTAATTGGTGGTCTTTATCTTTAGGCTGTAATTTAATTCACATGTATGTGCCATTGTTTTGTGAATATCATGGCAATTTAGATCTTTTGTGACGACCTCCTGCCTCTAGGGCCTGCTGTTGTGTTCTCTCTTGTGTTGTCTTGTCTTCCTCTGCAGGTCGGAGGTGGGGCTTGCCACACCTGGGTGGACCTGGCCAGTCCACAGGTGTATAAGAGCTGGCATTACTTCTCACACTCTCTCTCTGCTCTGCTCTGCTGGGTGACCCACCTGGTGTGGCTGCACCATTGCAGCCTCGATCCCTCGGCGCATTATGTTTTGGTTTAGTTTATTTGTTAATTCAGTTAGTGTTTGATTATGTTGCCCATTACCTAAGTTTACATTGTTAGGAATAAAATCATTTCATTTTTACTTCAAAAACTGTACGTCTCCTCGTTTTTGTCATGGTTTTGAGCCAGGTCATGACAAAATGGGGGCTCGTCCACTTGTTTGCCTGTGCGCACCGAGGGAGTCATTCATTCAGTCGGTTTGTGTATTGGCTCGGAAGGTTGTGAATGAAGTGACGTCACTGTGCGTACTACGGAGAGGCGTGGGAATCCGGGGACTGCGAGTGCTTTGTTTGAAATGTTTGGCGCTTGGCGCGGAGAGGTATGGTTGTTTAAAGATCAATCCGTTTTTTTGATTAAAATAATCCATGTGGTAAGTAATATTTGCCGTGGCTGCTTTGTATTTGAGTAAAGTTTATTGTTTTGTTTTGTTTTTGAGCACCCCAATAAGCTTAGCCGGCGGACAAGCAGGACTTGTCACTTTGTTATTTTTATTTTTTATTTTTGTTGGCGAATCCTGAGGAGGGAGCGCTCCGGGCTCGGGGTATTACGATCGGCTGTATTCATGGTCGAGAGTGGTATGTCGGGTCTGGTGACGTTTCGAGCTCGGCAAGCCATCGAAGACGGCTATGTGAGGCTCTAGATAGCTATGGGTAGGCAGTCAGGGTTTGGGGTGTCTCAAACTTTTCCCACCTGTTAAAGTTTGGGGGGTATCAAAGCAACACGGTGAATATTTGATGTTTGATGCCACTTTGTGCGCGAGGTTTTTTTTTGGGAGGTAAATTTGTTAATCTTTGATTTGAACCGCTGGAATAATAAAAAATGTCTGATATTTCTGACTTCGTTAAAGCTCCCTCTGAGGACTTTTTGAATAAATGCACAAAGGAGCAGTTGTTAAAAATTGCAGAGCATTTTGAAATTGATATTTCGGACACTGTAAAGAGTATTTTGACAGCTAATTTAATTGAGATGGGTGTGTTGGCCATAGAGCCTGTGTGTCCTCCAGATGCTGCTTTTTCTCCGCCGTTCATTGCAGAGCCTAATTTCACTTTCGAACAGCAAAAAGAAGTGTTACAGTTGCAATTAGGACATGATAAAATGAGACAAATGGAAATGGAAAAGCAATTGGCTATTGAAAAGTTGCGCTTTCAGACTGAGCAGGCAAAGCTCCAGCTTCAGCTGGAATTAATGAAAAGCGGTAAGTTAATTGGAGATGGCTCTGTTGAGGTGAATGCGTCTTCTTGTTTTCCAGGGTCTCCTGATTGTTTTGATGTTTTAGGTAATCTTAAGTTGCCTAAATTTAGTGAGAAAGACCCAGAGATCTTTTTCTCATTATTTGAGCGGGTTGCGGAGGCGAGAAAGTGGCCCGAGTCCGCTCTTCCCTCAATGCTGCAGTGCGCGCTGACGGGTAGAGCGCAGGAGGCCTATTCAGCTCTGTCTGCGTCAGACAGTCAGAATTACGGCCTTGTGAAATCTGCTGTGTTAAAAGCTTACGAGCTCGTTCCCGAAGCATATCGGCAAAAATTTCGTACGTGGAAAAAGGCGGATAACCAAACGCATCTCGAGTTCGCTCGGGACTTAACTGGACATTTTACGCGTTGGTGTTCTGCATTGAAGGTCGAAACTTTTGATGACTTGTGTGATCTGATACTGTTGGAGCAGTTTAAAAACTCTATTCCCGTGAACATTGCGCAACTCGTTAGTGATCACAAAGTAAAAACTGAGCGAAGCCACTGCCCTAGCTGATGACTATGTGCTGATGCACAAACGGTCTTTTGGAGAGTTGCTCACTCACGGTGCCAGTTTTGGTGAGCGTGCAGGTGCCGTGAGTTATGTCCCTCTGGTTAAGTCTGACTTTAGAGAGCACGTCACAAGGAAGTCTGATAAAATCTGTAACTACTGTCACAAGAAAGGGCATTTTAAAGCAGACTGTTTTGCACTCAAAGCTAAGACTAAACAGAGTGGACCTGCGGCGCAGCCGAAAGGTGCCTGTCTCGCTGTGTCCGTGCCAAAAGCACTCTCAATACAGGTGCAAAGTGTGGAGGAGCATGTTAAAGATGTACCGGTTGAGCTTGAATCCTTCTTGCCTTTCGTTTCTTATGGTCACGTTTCTTTGGTGGGGAGTGATTGTAAAGTTCTTGTTAAAATACTACGGGACACTGCTGCCTTTGACTCATTCATTCAGGCTTCGGTGTTGCCGTTCTCTGAACAGAGTCACACAGGGTGTTTTGTGCCAGTTTTAGGAATGGGAATGAAGGTTTTACAAGTTCCTTTGCACAAGATGTTGTACTCTGATCTTTTTCAGGGGGAGATAGCAGTTGGGGTGCGTCCTGCACTGCCAATTGAGGGCATCACTCTGATTCTGGGTAACGGCGTGGCAGGTGGACATGTCTGGGCTGACGCTCCACCTCCACTGCCCCCGGTAGTCTCATCTGTTCCGCTGGTGAGAACACAGCCCGATGAGTGTCAGGCCAGTTTTCCTGAAGTTTTTACTGCATCAGAATCAGAAAAAGCTTTATTGCCATGTACGCTTTTACACATACTAGGAATTTTTTCTGGTGAAATTGGTGCATGACACATCTATCAAAGTAAGAGCATAAGAATATAACAATTTAAATATATATACACAAGTCTGTTTTTGTTGTTGCTAATTACCGGAATCACAGTTCTGTTTTTCAGAAAGAAGTCCAAGTTGAGCGTTAATGTAACGCATAGAGTTATATTTATATCAGTCAATGTGACAGAATGAGTCCGAGGTGGAATGTGAAGAGTGTCGGGGGGGTTCCGGGCCTTGTTGTTAAGGCTGACAGCAGACGGGAAAAAACTGTTCTTGTGGCGTGAGGTTTTGGTCCTGATGGACCGCAGCCTCCTGCCAGAGGGGAGTGGCTCAAAGAGTTTGTGTCCGGGGTGAGAGGGATCAGCCACAATCTTTTCTGCACGCCTCAGGGTCCTAGAGGCGTACAGGTCCTGATGTGCGGTAACGCGTTCAATGACACATGACACTCCTGATTCGGTCTCTGAATCTGTAAAAATTAAAGGTGAGGTGTCAGATTCGTTGTATTTTTCTTTGTCTGACGGACCTCTCTCAGTTTCGCAGGAAGAGCTGAAATTGGAGCAGCGGGCGGATCCTTCTCTGAATGGTTTGTTTGACATGGTGTTACCTGAGGATGAGGAAAAAAATAATTCTCATTGTTATTTTTTGCTGAATGAGCTTCTAGTGAGAAAGTGGGTGCCTCACGGAGATGACTTCGTTGGAGACCCCATTATCCAAATTGTTGTGCCTGCTAAATTCCGTGAGTCTGTGTTGAAACTTGCTCATGATGAGTCTGGACACTGGGGAGTAAAAAAGACTTATAACCGGGTCCTCAGGCACTTCTTTTGGCCTCGATTGAAGAGGGATGTAGCATCTCATCTTAAAACATGTCACACCTGTCAACTTACAGGTAAACCGAACCAGAGCGTTAAGCCTGCTCCTTTGCTCCCGAGTCCTGCCGTCAGTCAGCCGTTTGAACACCTCATTGTTGATTGTGTCGGACCGCTTCCTCGCTCTCGTGCAGGTGCTGTGTATTTGCTAACTGTTATGTGTCAAAGCACTCGTTTTCCTGCGGCGTACCCATTACGCACCATTACTGCGCGCTCTGTTGTGCGCGTGCTGTTTCAGTTTATTTCTATTTTCGGCATTCCAAAGGTAATCCAGTCTGACCAAGGCTCAAATTTTACCTCCAAACTCTTCTCTCAGGTGTTGAAACAGCTTCACATCAAGCATAACAAAGCCTCTGCGTACCATGCCCAAAGTCAGGGTGCTTTGGAGCATTTCCACCAGTCCTTAAAATCATTGCTGCTCTCCTATTGTGTGCAGATGGACAGGGATTGGGAGGAGGGGTTACCCTGGTTAATGCTGGCAGCCAGAGATGTGACACAGGAGAGCATGGGTTTCAGCCCAAATGATTTGGTGTTTGGTCACACTGTGCGTGGTCCTTTGAATGTTCTGAGTGATCAGTGGAAGGATGCCGAACCACCTACAAATCTTATTGATTATGTGAATGGTTTCCGCCGTAGACTGTTTGCTGCCGGAGAGTTGGCAAAGAAAAACCTGACACTTGCTCAGACTAAAATGAAAAAACTGTACGACCGGCATGCTGAGCGCCACATATTTAGTGTGGGGGATCAAGTCTTAGCGTTGTTACCTATTGTGACTTCTCCCTTTCAGGCTAAGTATTCTGGTCCATATGAAGTGACAAAAGTTGTCTCTGACCACAACTATATGATTTCTACTCCAGAGCGTAGAAAGAAAAAGCAGCTGTGTCATGTCAACTTGTTAAAACCTTATTATGCTCGTGTTTCAGATGACACCGACGGTGAGAGTGCCTCAGGATCTCCGCACTCTGCTTGTTCGGTGGGGAGAGTGTCCACAGTTTATTCTCCACAGCCAGTGTCCACTGAGGTAGAGGATAGTTTACCTTGTGTTGATCCCGCCATTCTTCAAGGCCGCCTTAAAAATTCGGAGTCCCTGAGTAACCTGCAGGTTCTCTTAGGTCACTTAGCTGAGTCCAAACAGGCAGATTTATGTAATGTCATAAAATCTTTTCCTTGTTTGTTCAGTGACACTCCCACGCAGACAAATTTAATAGAGCACAATATTGATGTTGGAGATGCCCAGCCAATTAGGCAGAGATTTTACCGAGTGAACCCTGAAAAACATAAATATCTGGATGCTGAAATAAAATACATGCTTGACAATGACATCGCCGAACCTTCCTCCTCCAGTTGGGCTTCCCCTTGTCTTTTAGTGCCTAAGTCTGATAACACTCCCAGATTTTGTACCGACTTTCGAAAGCTAAATGCTGTAACAAAACCAGATTCTTTCCCGCTTCCTCGTATGGAGGATTGCGTCGACCAAGTGGGCCACGCCAAATATGTCAGCAAGTTCGACCTCCTAAAAGGTCATTGGCAGGTCCCTTTGTCCAAGCGTGCGCGTGAGTTATCCGCGTTTATTACTCCGACTGGTTTGTATTCTTACAACGTCATGCCTTTCGGGTTGCGTAATGCCCCTGCCACATTTCAGAGACTTATGACAAAAGTTCTGGGGGACTTGGAGGGGTGTACCGTCTATTTAGACCATGTAGTTGTCTTTTCTGACACGTGGGTTTCCCATGTTGAGCGCATGCGTGCGTTGTTTGCCCGTCTGGCTGAAGCGCGTCTGACCGTTAATCTTGCAAAGTGTGAGTTCGCCAAAGCAGCGGTGACGTATCTCGGTCGGGTGGTGGGGCAGGGTACTGTCCGTCCCATTGAGGAGAAAGTGAAGGCAGTGGCGTGTTTTCCTGTTCCTACAACCAAGAAAGAGCTCATGCGTTTCCTAGGTCTTGTTGGTTATTACAGGAGCTTTTGCAGAAACTTCTCTGATGTAGTCGCACCCTTAACGGATTTGCTTAAGGCAAACGCGACTTTCGTGTGGACTCCTGCTTGCCAGCAGGCAGTTGAAAAAGTTAAATCTTTGTTGTGTAATGCACCTGTTCTCTCTGCTCCTAGGTTTGATCGTCTCTTCGCTCTCCAAGTTGATGCCAGTCACGTGGGGGCAGGGGCGGTGCTGTTGCAGAGTGATGAGTTTGGTATTGAAAAACCAGTGAGCTTCTTTTCTAAAAAGTTTAACTCATACCAACTTAATTATTCTACCATTGAGAAAGAAGCATTGGCATTAGTGTGGGCACTCAAACATTTTGATGTGTATCTTGTATCTGGTGTCGTGCCTGTAGTGGTCTTCACCGATCATAACCCCCTTGTTTTCCTAAACTCGTTACAGTGTCCCAATCAAAGATTAGTGAGATGGTCACTATTCCTTCAGTCCCACTGGCTTGAGATTCGACACATAAAAGGGTCTGACAATGTGGTGGCAGACGGATTGTCCAGAGCGCCTGTAGAGTAAATATAGCCATATAGCCAAGTGTTTTCCTATGTTGTTGTTGTTTCCTTGTTCCACTTGTTTTTCTCCCCTTACCCGTCTTAAATTGCTCGCAGGTACCAGGTTGTGGGGGTGGGGGGGGGGGGGGGGTGATGCAGGTGAAGGAAGGAGGCTTAATAATAGGCATAGGTAGGTTTTTGTTCATATGGTAAAAAGTGACTGTTTGGGTAAGTTTGCAAATAGTTTAGTGTAATGATAAATATGAAATTTTTTTTTTTAAAAAAGGATGCATTTGATTGAATTGAAAAATTTATATTACATTTAAGTTAGCGCTAAATTGTTTGAGGTTCTGGGTTAGGAACCCGGGTTTTTATGGAGGGGGGTGTGACGACCTCCTGCCTCAAGGGCCTGCTGTTGTGTTCTCTCTTGTGTTGTCTTGTCTTCCTCTGCAGGTCGTAGGTGGGGCTTGCCACACCTGGGTGGACCTGGCCAGTCCACAGGTGTATAAGAGCTGGCATTACTTCTCACGCTCTCTCTCTGCTCTGCTCTGCTGGGTGACCTACCTGGTGTGGCTGCACCATTGCAGCCTCGATCCCTCGGCGCATTATGTTTTGGTTTAGTTTATTTGTTAATTCAGTTAGTGTTTGATTATGTTGCCCATCCGTAAATCGGCAAACCAGTTTCCGGTTTACTTCCCGCTCCAGTCAAAACAGCGCTAAAATAAATACAAGGAATTAAAAAATGAATCAACATCCACGAAAGAAGACGAAGTATAATGTGAGAGGGACTTTTAAGTTCCAGAAGACGGTGGGTGGCTCTAATGAGCACTGTTGTGTGCCACTTTGTGCCGGCTCAAGTCGCTGTAACAGCGAGCTTAGCTTCCACGGCTTCCCGAAGGACACCGGACTTCGTGCACAGTGGCTGCAGAAAATACCCCAAAGGTAGACGGGTTTTAGCAGCAAACGCAGTGCCAACACTGTTTGAATGGAACAGTTACACAGCAACCAAGACAAGAGCCGGTGTTTGGGATCGCCGCCCTCGACTGACATCAAGCCCAGAAACAGGCCCGGGGGAGACTGAGTTGATTGTTGAACCTGATGCTGCTGAACTCATGGTCCCAATGCTGGTGGACCACGACTACGGGGCCAGTCGAGTCGCTAAGACAACAACTCGAAACACAACATCTGCAGAGCTCATTTGGACTCCAGCGGTTTGCTTCATCACCAGAGGACATCAGATATTATACTAGGTAAGATGATTTGTAAGATCAATATTTGAGGTTACTGTAATAGATTGCATCTATTGTCTGTTTTTAGTGTATTCCTATTTTATCTATGTCGTCCTCGTTCTAATGTTGAGCTTGTATGATAACTGATTCCAGCTATAACACTGAATCTATATTTTAGATTCCCCTCATATGAGCATCTGATGGCCTTTTGGAACCTGATCAGTGAAGCTACAACCAAAATGGTTAGGGTCACCAAAGCAAGGAAAAGCTATGCCACTGGCACAACAACTGAAAGCCCATTAACCAGACCGTAACAAGACCGTAACCAGAGATGTAGAGACAAAACCCTTTTTCCCGTTTGCTCTTCGGAGCAGGGGAGTGGGCATCCACGATACGATGAACATCGTTGATCGATATCTTTGGCAGATTTTGCAAGCATCTTGTAAAGTTCATTGTGGTTTGCCGACTTCAGGCGAAAAACGGAAGTACGTCACATGGCTTGTGCACAGAGGCTACTCAATCCAACACATTTCTGATCTAAAGATAAAATATCAGGCTCGCTGTACTGCAATTGTCAGTATTTTGCAAACTCAGGTATAGTCCAATCCCAAGCCCAGAGACAAAAGTTTATTGGTTGCATTGGTTTAAGTAATATTTTCTGTTAAAATAAGGTGGTATGGGCAGTGCAGCTGCAGCTGTCCACAGACATTGGCAGTAGCTAACAGCACTATTGGTGCTGTGTTGTTTTATTGACTTTTTTTTTTTTGTAGTATTATTGGCTGACAATATTTTTGTTGTTCCTTTCTACTCCTATTGTGTGTTCATAGAACAAGTGGAAAAGCGTCTAATTACTATGAATGAGATTTAAAAGTTGAATACAACTCTTAATGTATGAAAAATGTGAAACATCTTAAGGTTTAAATGGAATATGAATCAATTGACAAGATTTGAAAATGCATGAAAAAGAAATTTAGTCAGTATGAATACTTGGAAAAGTGGAGAAGGATCTAACTATTTTGAATGGGATTGAAAAGATGAATAAAAAAAAGATGAATAAACTGGTAATGTATGAAAAAACAGTTAACAAGGAGAGAACAAGTCATGATGACACAGGTTACTATGGTGACACTGTTGAGGTTGACAACCAGAGGATTCTGACAGACACTGGAGGGACAGAAGTCAGTATGACTGAATGTGAGATAATAAACATAAACTCTCCATTAATAAACAAACAGCAGTAAAAGTTTCATTCCTCACCATGTTATACAGTGTTATACATCACACTTTCCTGTACTCACTCCTGTCCCTCCAGTGTCTGTCCAGACTCCTCTGGTCATCCTCCTTCACCTCAGACCTCTATACATCCCTCCTCTGGTCAGACTGCAGCTTCCAGCTCTGACAGAACTACAACCAGCCTGACTTTTTGTTTGCAACACTTACAAGAATTCAAATAAATTAGAAATCATTATTAAAAAAATAATAAAATAAATAGGCGCAAAAAAACAGACAATACATTTTAGTTAACCGAGAAACTCAATACTGAATAACCCCCCGAACTGAAGTAAACTCTTAATCAAAAAAGGGGAACAGAATTACTGTATCTAAAAAAAAAAAAAAAAAGACATGCATGACATTCTGAAAGTGACATGCTTCAACACAACATTCTATCAAACAACTTTTAAGCACAAATATAGCTCAAGTGAAGACTTCCATTAGTAAGTTTTACACACATATCGTGACATCATGCAAGTCCAAAGGTTGGAGCTTGCACAAACTCCCTCCAACATGTATTGTTTGAAGGCTTCATAGGAAGAGCGCAGAGGCAGGCGGAGTACAAGAACACAAGTATTTGCTTCTGGGAAGATTCTGTTGCCCTCACGAAGGAACTGAATTTGTGGACGGTGCGGAAATCCCAGTGGGGGCACTGTTGAGGCTCCAGATGTAAACTCCAATACCTTCTCAAGGGTGACTGGACTGCATTCTCCTTCTGTGACACAAGAAAGTGGTGAGAATTCAGGCCCCTTAAACATATTATGTTGTCTAATATGACTTCCCTACAGTTATGAACAAAGTCTACAATATAAATGTGAAGAGTAAAAATCAGCAAATTACTCCATAAGTATTTTAATATAAAATAAACACATTTCAGTAGTTTGTAGTACTTGTTTCATTCTACCAAAACAGCTTGAGTCTGTGATGCCTTTCACACCTTGATGGAACTGGATAAAAAGTCCATGAGGGTTAAAATAAATATAATGTTCATCTTTCAAATAAAATATTGTGAAAATGTAGAAGGTACAACGTCAGACACTTTTACCAGTTTGATTTCTCCATGAACTGAGAAAAAAAAAAAGCCAATATACATCCACCTTTTACAATTTCATGTATGACAGAGGACATTTTTGCAAGTTTTAAAATTTTACCTGCATAGTTGTAAAAGAACAATACATTTTTTTTTTATTGATTATGTTGACTGAATGTATTCTCTTTTGTATGTGTTACTTTGGATTGGCAATTTGGAAGTTTCACACTGACAGTGAGGATTTGTATGTTTTTGGTAAAATATTACTGCAGCGCCCTCTAGACGTCCGGTCTATTTTAATGAGGTACGCTCCGCAAGTTCTTTATGTTCCAGAAATCTCTTTCTTTAAGATTAACTAATACTGAACGATAAGTATACTGTAAAGCCTGGTTTATGCTTCTGCATCACGTCGACGGCGTAGGTATGGCGTCGACGCAGACCCCTACGCCGTAGCCTGACGTGCACCTCCAAAAAATCCTGACTACGTGTCATGACGTGAACGTCGAGGACTGTGATTGGTCCGCTCAGAACGTAATTTCCGGTTCAGTCGCAGCCCTATGGTCGCAGCACAACAACACCGCCATTTTCAAAGTTTCTGTGGTGAGAGCTACAAGAAAAAATGGACCAAGCCGAAGAAAGAATTATCGAAGAGGCACGCAAGTACGACCACCTCTACAACTCCTCTTCGCGGCAGTATAAAGACTGCCAAATGGCCAACAATTCGTGGAGGGACAGCCACACCCCCCTAGCGGCTTGGCGGTGAATTGCAGAGCAACGCGTTCCCTCGACGCAGAACTATGAATGCTCAGTGACGGCGTTGGGTGTACGCTGTAGGTACGGCGTCGCCGCGACGCAGAAGCATAAACCAGGCTTAACACACGATGAAGTGAACTAATATGTACTTATTCTGTGATGGGAGACACTGTTATTTACCCACTGAGTGTTTTTAAACTGTTTCAAGTGTTTTTTCTGAACTGTATATAAATGAAACAAGAATTAAACTATTTGTCTTACCTGTAAGTACCCTTTAAGTTTTTACTCTCTCTCTAAGGCACTTGCAAATTCAAATAAAAGTACTCTCTAAAATGTCTGCATAAATATCAACATCACTGTTTCTCAGTCGATACAAATGACTCGAAAAGGTAAGTTTTAAAGATTTACTGGTGTAAATATTAACACACAAATATGTTCCTTCAATAATGGAAAATAAAAAATAAGGAAACAATAATATTTAAGTTCAAAGGACTTCTCTGTACCTTTCAATCAGTTAACTTAAATCATCAGTTTCTCAGTACTCAAATACCTTTTTTTTTTTTTTTTCCAAAGTGCACTCAATATCAAAACACCAAATAATGACACGCTACACCTAAAGCCGGCAGTTTTAACTAACTGAAAATAAAATGGGTACCCAGTGTGTTAGTGATGCAGGCCTGGAGTGATACTTGTGTGCGTGGGAGCCAGAAACAATGATGGCGGCTTCGCGCTACAGCGCTAAAAAAAAAGCACAGTTACCACCTCACTGCAGTAGTGGCGTCCTCCTCATCCCGTCCGCGGTGCAGCGGGTTGCTGAAGCATGGGATGCAGACGACTTCTCCCGCTCCCCTGGTAGAAACTCACCACACGTCTTCTCATGCAGGTCCGGCACACGGCAGGCTAACAGTTTCACCGAGTTGAGTAGCTGGTTTAGCTGCGCGTGGATGAAGTCTGTCAGATAGACTAATGTGAGCTACATTAGCCGTTAGCTGCGCTCCTCGTTGAACACTCTTTGTCAAAGTACTCCTCCGGCAGACTCAAACACGGTGCTGCGTTGAATAACCGTCACTCTGAGACTCACTGTCCATTTATCTCCATGTATATTCCTCAACAGCGTCCGCACTCTTTATAGTTTTTTTTTTTTTCACCGCCACGCAGCTCCTCACTTTCGTTTCTTCTTTCAGCTGCGCACACTTAGGAGTCAAGTTTTCGCTCACAACAAATCACACCCACACCTTAACCAATTAATTAACAGAATAACTATTTTCTCAATCAGTACTTCCTCTGTACCCCTGAGACTTTTCAAAATAAAATGAAATGTTTTAAAAGTGCACATTCGTATCCTTTTAAAACTTTTTAAACTTCTTCATTAAACTCTACTCTCAAACAAACTATTTTAACCTTAATGAAATGTTCTTTTTAACACTTTTAATCACAGTTTTACCTGAAATGAACATATTTAAATTATATTTATTTATTATCTATTTTTAACAGGGTTACATTACAACAATTTAAGGGAGCTACCCACCTACACATAACCAGACTGCACAATGTCACTTCAACTATGGCATTATCAGTATTTATTTTCCTGTCGACCAGGACAACAAAATGACCACTAATAATTGTACTTATGAAGTCCATGTTATTATAACTTGTACAATAAATAGTATACCTTCAATATCAATTAACCAGTCACGCCAAAAGCATATTGTCGTGTTTTCTCTGTCTCTCCTGTTGCTGCCCTGCACAGAGAAGTCCACGTCAAATAAAGTCATAGGTCCTTCGCCTGTAGTGGAATCTCCTCACTGACAAACTGCTGTAGAACACTGCCGGATTCTTCCTCAGCTCCTTCAGTAAACCAAGGGTTTTTAACCCCTCAGCAAACCTATAAAAACATGTGACATAATGTGTGAATTGTCCTGGGCTCATGACAGTTCTAATTTTCAGTTACTGGTCCAGGGCAGTCGCCAATCTTCCACTGACGAAGAAGTCTGCAGCTGACTGGATAAGGGAGTTCTTCTCGTGAAGGCTGGACACATGTCTCAAGGCACCTTTAATGCTGCTGCTGCCTCTGCAATTGCACTGTTCACCTCTCGGACTGTTGTTGCTTCCTGTATCTAAAAAGACAGAAAGAAAGATAGAAAGAAAAATAGACAGGCAGAAAGACAATGAAAGACAAAAAGAAAGAAAGAGAGAGTGAGTGGGTGAGTGGCACATAAAAGGACAAGGATAATTAAAACGTGCAGGAGTCTAGAATCCAAAATTGGCTTATAGAGATACCTTCCCTATTTAATTTAGATGTCAATAGTTGTACACTATGAAAGGAAGTGTTTCATAAATAATAGAAAGTTAATAGAAAGCAACTAGAGGGCTGTTTTTACAGTAGACTGTACATTCAATGTATAACACCTTTCTCTCCTTTAGCTGAAGCCTTATATCTAATCATTCTCTTTCTTTCTCCTTATCACCACCATCTGTTATTTTGACAAGAATAGTGCACCTGTATGACCGATGATCGGCCTCTCTGTGCATTAAAAACACCTGTGACTCGACCAAAATAACCAACCCTGAACTTCCAAATCCTGCCTCCTCTATATGGTTACAGCAAATATTCCACATAATACCTAAAGAAGGAAAAGATTTAAAACACTGTTCATCTTATAGACCCGTGTCCCTCCTAAATGTAGATCAAAAGCTTTTCACATCAATTATAGCAAATAGATTTTCAGACATACTACCTAAAATTATTAATTTAGACCAAACAGGATTTGTCAAAGACCGTCTTTTAAGTGACAATGTTCGGCGTACTCTTAATGTAATTGACTATACAATAAAAACAAAACAACAAATGCTAACATTGACGCTAGACGCTGAAAAGGCCTTTGATCGGGTGTCATGGCCCTTTTTATTTGGAGTGTGCCAGACGTTTGGCTTCCACCAAACTTTTATTGATTTGATGAAGAATATGTATAAAGAACCAAAAGCAAGAGTCAGAGTGAATGGGATCCTTTCTAAGACTTTTAATTTAAAAAGAGGAACAAGACAGGGAGACCCATTATCCCCACAACTATTTGCTTTATACATAGAACCATTAGTGGAGAGGATTCGGGCAAGTGAGAAGACAAAGGGTCTAAAAATTAAGTAAGATGAACAGAAATTAGCAATATATGCGGATGATATTATGGTGTACCTCACAGATATACATAATTCATTGTCTGCGTTACTGGATGAAGTTGGAAACTATGGAATACTGTCTGGTTATAAGTTAAATTTAAATAAAACTGAAGCTATGGAAATTGGTACCCATTTGGAGAGAAACTTTAAAAAACAGTTTGACTTTAAATGGGACCAGAATAAAGTGAGATATCTAGGCATCATCATACCCAATAATTTAGACCTAATATATCATTGTAATTTTGAGAATCTGGAGAATTTAGTAAAGCAAGATCTGAATAGGTGGAAAATCTTACCTCTCACATTATTTGAAAAGATAAATATCATTAAAATGAATGTTTTGCCATGCTTTTTGTTTCTATTTCAGAATCTGCCTACATACATACCACCCACAAGTTTTAATGTTTGGGATGGGCTGCTTAGAAAATTTTTATGGGACGATAAGAAGCCAAAAGTGAAACTTAAAATTTTGCAACCAAAACAAAAGAAAAAAAGAAAGAGGGGGACTTGCATTACCAAATGTAATTAACTACTATTACTCAGCACAGGTGAAACCAACTTTAACATGGATGAATAATGAGATGAGACCCAAATGGAAACTCATTGAGTTTAATTTGGCTGAATCACTCAGTACTTTGATTTTCTCAGTTTCGAAAAAAGCACAGATTAAAACACAAAGTTATTCTGTACATAATACATTTAAAATCTGGAGAAGAATATGTAAAATAACCAAAGTTCAGGAACAGGACATCACTTGTTTAAGAGAGATAGCCTGGGATCCAGATTTTATCCCAAATAGTATTGATGATGTTTTTAAAAAATGGGAGAGTAAGGGCCTCACAAGATTCTATCAAATGTACAAGGAAGAAGCAATGGATTCTTTTGAAAACACAGTAAATAGATATGGTTTAATCAAGAATCACTTTTACAGATATTTGCAAGTGAGAAACTATTTGAAGGAAAAAGTCCAAATTACATCTCTTGGAGATCTCCATCCCATTCTGAGACATATGATAAAGGACAATCATTCATTCATTCATTCATTCATCTTCTATTCCCGCGCATCCCATTTCGGGGTTGCAGGGGGCTGGAGCCTATCCCAGCTAGCAATGGGACGAGAGGCGGGGTACACCCTGAACCGGTCGCCAGCCGATCGCAGGGCTACATACACAGACACACAGACAGACAACTCACACACTCACACTCACACCTACGGACAATTTAGAGTTGCCAATTAACCTAATGAGCATGTTTTTGGTCTGTGGGAGGAAGCCGGAGTGCCCGGAGAGAACCCACGCATGCACGGGAAGAACATGCAAACTTCACACAGAAAGGCCCAGAAAGGTAGGCACTACCTAATTACAAAATTTGAAAACCTAATTACTAATTTGAAAAATATAACTGGACAAATGTATCAAATATTTCAGGATTACAGAACCGAAGACATAAATAACATGAAGGATAAATGGCAGATAGAACTGAAAACATCTATATCAGATGACGAGTGGAATCAGAGTCTTAAAGATCATTTCTCAAACATAAAATGGCCTTCTGCCAAGAATATGCTTGGAAGATAAATATACGGTATTTTAGAACACCAGTGATGTTAAGCAAATATACACAGAATAATTCTAGCTGCTGGAGGGAATGCGGGGAAGACAAAGCGGACCACACTCACATATTCTTTACATGTAAAAAAATAGAAATGTATTGGTCAGAAGTCATACACATAATAGAACAGATGTTTGGGAAATTGGGCCAATTTAATAAACACACTTTATGGTTGGGAATAGGTTTTAATGGCCTTCTGAAAGGATGAAGAATATTTATTTTGGATTCTGAGAATTACAGCACTCAAACAAATAACAAGAATCTGGAAAAAGTTGGAAGCCCCCAAAGTAAATAAATGGCTAGAGACTGTAGAGAATATTTATAGGATGGAGAGGGTAACTTAAAGAATTAATAAGAAAAGTTGTTGGAAAAAAGATGGACTCGTTTTAAATTAAAGTAACTAGATATATCCTCTGCATACAGTGGAGATGAAGCCTAAAAAAAAAAAAAAAAAGGAAAAACTACTTACCGTTTATGTGCTGTTATGACCCTGTGGGTCATTTGTGAGTGTGTATGTGGGTTTTTTTTCTCTCTCTTTGCTGCAGTGTCTCCTCCTCTGGTGTGTGTGTGTCTCTTTTCCCTCTCTCTCTCCAACAGGGATGGAGCCTGATGATGGCTGCTGCAGCGCGATTGGTCAGGGGGTGGATCCCCAGTCTATTTGAACCGGCAGCGTGCACTCCCCCGGCCTCTCTCCAGCATTTCCACCACAAAGACACCAGCAGGATGTGTAGATGGTTTGAATTAGTAACTTCTGAGTGTGAAAATCTAAGTGTGTACCTTTGAATTAAGACCAAGTTCTGAACTTTAGTAAACATTGTAAATAGTTGTAAATAGTTAGGGCAGTGAAGTAGGGGGAAGAAGCCTTTTGTTTTGCACCCGTTTTCTCCTGTGTTTTATGTCAGGAGTTTAGGTTACAACTTTGTCATTTGTTTTCCTTTTGTTTGTTAGGAAAGTGTAGGGCGATTTCAGTTTGTTCTGTTTGTTATGTTGGCCTGTTCTTCCCCTGAAGATAAATAAAACTGCACATGGTTTGAAGTTGGTTTATCCAGTTGCTGGCCTTCTTTGGAGTGGGAAGCCTGGAGGGAGCGCATCTGTTATGCCAAGGGTTCCCCTAAACCGGGGCATAACAGTGCGCATTTATATTACTGTTGTATTTGTTGTAATTGCGTGTGTATTTTTTGCTGGGTAATGTTATTTATTTATTTATTTATTTATTTTTTGGCTTACTGTTGGGGTATTTGTGTATATGTATTTTAAGTTATGAAAGGTTATGTTTTGTCTGTGCCACACGGGTGAACAAAAAACTAAATATTGTGTCAAGTTATTTAAATAACAGGATGTGTATTGTAGGAATGTCGTATACTGTACTGACACAATAAAGTATAAAAAAAAGTTTCCTTTTTTTCAGTTGTTTTTCATGTACCGTTGAAGTTTGAAGACTTTTCTAAAAGTCTTTGACAGATTTGTTTAACAACGATTTCCAAACTTGTTTTTCTGCTTTCGAAGATGAAACTTGACTCCAAATCAAAGTTTGAGTCACAAACAGTATCACGACATGTTATCAGCCACCAAAACCTCTGCTGGTCAAACTGAAGACTTGTTGGTGGTAATAAAGTTGTTTGAATGAAGTGGACGTCTGCTAACGAGGTCCACGTCCCTCAGGTTGTCTCTGGTGTTGAGGGAAACCTGTGCTGCTCTCGCTGTGGTCGCTTGTCTTGGATTTTGAAGGTTGCTGTCACCTTCCTCATGTCTTAATACATCAACAAACAGTTCAAGTGTTATCAGCCATCAGGAATTAGTTTGTGCTCGCTCTTGGTTCTTGGTTCAGCTCGATGTTGTTGAGTAAAATGAACCATGAAAACACAACATGAAGTGAAACAATCAAGATGATATCTGATATTTTAACGGTTATCGGTCTCCTTGATTTCTAATAATCTGTATCAGCCCTGAAAAAACCGTATCGGTGGACCTCTAGTCCTGATCTGAGAGACACAACAAACACTCACAGCAACATTCAACTTTGACTGGAACAAGATCCAGAATTGAAATCAACACACGGCTGAAGGTTCAAGTCAACGGCGTTTCCACAGTTTAATGATCACAGCTTCCATCTTTAAAGGACTGGAAGTGGAAGAAGTTCACAAAGTAAATGAGGGATCTTTTCAATCATTTTCAACAAAGTTCATTGATCAATTTATTCCAATAACCTGAAAGACTGATGTGACTGAGATCCTGCACAGACTCAAATGATCTGTTCAGCAGTGTTTGTCTAACAGGAGGAGACTCTCCCTCCTACAGAGGACACAGAGACACTGAGGAACCAGACCTGGACCTGGACCAGAACCTGAACCCAAAGCCAGGATAAAGAGGTTCAGTGAATGTGGTGTTGAAGGTGTGGAGGTGGATCAGTGAGTCAGACGAGACACTGTAGAAGGACAGAGTGCCAGCAGGACAGTCCACATACACTCCTACTCTGTGAGAGACAGAGGAGGAGGAGGAGGAGGAGGAGGAGGAGGAGAAGATGAATGTTATTCTGTTATTGTGACAGACAAAGTAATCACCATCATCGGAGCAGTAAAGTCTCCAGGACTGATCATTCCCTCCAAACAAACACTCTCTCCTGTCTCCTTTCCTTCTGATTCTTCTGTAACTCACTGATACATAAACCTGTCCTCTCCACTCGACCTCCCAGTAACAGCGACCAGTCAGACCAGTTCCACACAGCAGCTGAGGCCAGCAGTCAAACCTGTCTGGATGATCAGGATATGACTGATCCTCCTTCACATACATCATCATCCTGTTGTTGTCAGACAGTTTGATGTTTCTGTTCACTGTGTTTGTGTCCAGTTTGAGTTCACAGGAATCTGATGGAGAGAAGAAGAAGAAAACAGCTGCAGTTATTGATGCATCATCTGTTGATTGATGGACAGTTTGATGATGACATCAGAGATGTGAATGAGTGATGTCACAGTTTGAAGATGGCTGAATGTGCTCTGCTTTGTTTTCATCAGTCAAATTAAAGACACACTTACACTTCCTCAGACCTGGTGTCAACCATCGGACTCCAGCAGGCTCCACCCTGAAAGGAGGAGGGGGGTCAGAGCAGCACGTCCTCTTTCAGCATGCAAACATGGACGTTACATCACTCTCATACACACAAACACAACATGTTGATCCGGCCTGCTTCTCCCTGCTGCCCCTAAACCTCTTCAGCTCTGCTCAGACACTGACAGCGACACTGATTCTCTCTCATCATTAAATCTGCCTTCATCAGCTCATTTCCTCATTTCAATCTGTTGCTGACTTCTATTCTAAGCTGCTTCACTCATTGATCGCTCTCTTGCTCTCCCACCTGTGATGATCAATAATCAGTCTGACTTTGTCTTCACTGAACAAACCAACAGAGCTTTAATCATTGATTATTGGACACGGTTCTCCTCGTCATGTCCCATATGTGACCATGCTTCATGTGTTCATTAGAAGTGTGAATACTGTCAATAAATTCAATATCTGAGACAAGTCATCATGACTCTGCTGTGTGGAAATCTTTTCATGTCAAATTTCCTGAAGATCACCAGAACAAGAAGAGCCACTTGATGTCTGCTCATGGAAATATTTACAAGCCATGTTTGCTGTGAAGACCATGTTCAGTCCAATTGTTCTCCACTGATGAAGGAACAGTCCAACATTTTGAGAAAAACACTTGAATGAAGCATCTCAAAAATCCTGCTCTGTCCTGTGGTTGTCAGGTTCCAGCAGTTTGAACTAAATAGAACTGCTTTGGACTGGAAGCTTGTTTTTATGTCTTTGGAGGACAAAAAGGACATTTGTCAAACTGACAGACAGTTCTTTTTCCATGCAGAGATCTGTCCAAACTGCATCAATTATGACCAACAGGTCATTATCATGTTTGTTCCTGGAGATGTTCTCCTTGAGACCTCCGACACAAATATGTCCTTTTCATGTTCAACCAGTGTTTATGTTGTGATCAAAGGACAAAGGTTTCCTACATGTGTGATTGTTCATGTCTCACTCACATCCACCATCAACCAAAAAGACAGACAACATGTTTCCAGCTCTTCCTCCTCTTTCACACTGACTGACTGTGGCTGCAGCAGCCTCTTCATACCTGAGAGTGTCCAGTCTGCAGTGAGGATCCTCCAGTCCAGCAGACAGCAGCTTCACTCCTGAGTCTCCTGGATGATTGTAGCTCAGGTCCAGCTCTCTCAGATGGGAGGGGTTGGATCTCAGAGCTGAGGCCAGAGAAGCACAGCCTTCCTCTGTGATCAGACAGCCTGACAGCCTGAAAACACACACAACAACACACGGAAGATCATCTGAGGGTCCTGCTGTGTCCGTCAAATCATTGCTCTCAAAATGCAGAGATCTGATAGGCTGAGCAGCATCACATGGGAGAATTTACAGCACATAATAATTCTCAACAGTTTCTGTGTTTTAGGTCAACGACTTCACACTCGACACTTCACTTCCTGAGGTCCTCAGCGACACCTTTGTGGTCGTTAATCATGACTGAATCAGGAATAAAGTGATATCCACTCGTCACATAACAACAACACATAAATGAGGATTTCCATCTCAGCCAGACTTCATTAATGAAAGGAACATTGAAAGAAAACATCTGCCAATCAATGCATGTATGTGTCAAACGTGTGGACTTCTGAGGTTAAAAAAAGACATCAATGCTTTCACAGCAAACAGTAACATGATCTGACCTGAGAGTTTCCAGTGCACAGTGTGGACTCTCCAGTCCAGCAGACAGCAGTTTCACTCCTGAATCCTGCAGGTGGTTGTGACTCAGGTCCAGCTCTCTCAGACTGGAGGACTGAGATCTGAGGACTGAGGACAGAACTTCACAGCTTCTCTCTGAGAGGTTAGAGCCACTCAGTCTGAAGAGACACAGGAAGGAAGGAAACAGTAAGTTCGATATCAGAGTATTTATTGATGAAGAAACTTGACTATCTCTGTACTTACAGAGCTTTGTTGGAGGCTTTGACCACTGGCAGCAGCCTCAGAAGAGCCTCCTCTGAAGCAGAGAATTTCTTCAGGTCAAACACGTCCAGACCTTTTTGTGATGAGAGTAAGATGAAGACCAGAGCTGACCACTGAGCAGGAGACAGTTCATCTGTGGAGAGACTTCCTGAACTCAAGGACTGCTGGATCTGATCCACCAGAGAACGATCATTCAGTTCATTCAGACAGTGGAACAGATTGATGCTTTTCTCTGCAGAGGGAGTCTCTTCAATCTTCCTCTTGATGTACTCGACTGTTGCCTGACTGGTTTTTGAGCCACTTCCTGTCTGTGTCAGCAGACCTCGTAGGAGAATCTGATTGGTCTGCAGTGAAAGTCCCAGGAGGAATCGGAGGAACAGGTCCAGGTGTCCATTTGGACTCTGTAAGGCCTTGTCCACTGCACTCTGGTAGAGATGTGTTAGTTCAGGTTCTCTGTCTTTGAAGACTTTTGTCAACCGGACAAGTTTAGACCCTGCACGTTCATGGGAGGTTCTTTGTTCTTCTGACAGCAGATTGACTCCAGACTTGATGAAGGTCAGATGGATATGAAGAGCAGCCAGAAACTCCTGAACACTCAGATGGACAAAGCAAAACACCTTGTCCTGGTACAGTCCTCTCTCCTCTTTGAAGATCTGTGTGAACACTCCTGAGTATACTGAGGCTGCTCTGATATCGATGCCACACTCTGTCAGGTCTGATTCGTAGAAGATCAGGTTTCCTTTCTGCAGCTGCTCAAAAGCCAGTTTTCCCAGAGACTCAATCATCTTCCTGCTCTCTGGAGTCCACTGAGGATCTGACTCAGCTCCTCTATCATACTTCATGTTCTTCACTTTGGACTGAACCACCAGGAAGTGGATGTACATCTGAGTCAGGGTCTTGGGCAGCTCTCCGTCCTCTCTGGTCTTCATCACATCCTCCAGAACTGTAGCAGTGAGCCAGCAGAAGACCGGGATGTGGCACATGATGTGGAGGCTTCATGATGTCTTGATGTGGGAGATGATTCTGCTGGCCTGCTCCTTGTCTCTGAACCTCTTCCTGAAGTACTCCTCCTTCTGTTCATCAGTGAACCCTCTGACCTCTGTCACCATGTCAACACACTCAGGGGGGATCTGATTGGCTGCTGCAGGTCGTGTGGTTATCCAGAGGTGAGCAGAGGGAAGCAGGTTCCTCCTGATGAGGTTTGTCAGCAGCACATCCACTGAGGTGGACTTTGTAACATCAGTCAGGATCTCATTGTTGTGGAAATCCAGAGGAAGTCGACACTCATCCAGACCGTCAAGGATGAACAAAACCCTGAACTCTTCAAACCTGCAGATTCCTGCTTCTTTGGTTTCAGGAAAGAAGTGATGAACAAGTTCCACCAAGCTGAACTCTTTCTCTTTCAGCACATTCAGCTCTCTGAAAGTGAATGGAAACATGAACTGTATGTCCTGGTGGGCTTTTTCTTCAGCCCAGTCCAGAGTGAACTTCTGTGTTAAGACCGTCTTCCCAATGCCAGCCACTCCCTTTGTCATCACTGTTCTGATTGGTTCATCTCGTCCAGGTGGTTTAAAGATGTCTTCTTGTCTGATTGTGGTTTCTGGTCCATGTGGTTTCCTGGATGCTGTTTCAATCTGTCTGACCTCATGTTCATCATTGACCTGTCCAGTACCTCCCTCTGTGATGAAGAGCTCTGTGTAGATCTGATTCAGAAGGGTCCACTTTCCTGATTTAGCGATCCCCTCAAACACACACTGGAACTTCTCCTTCAGGTTAGATTTAAGTTGACCCCGACAAACTGGAGCAAAAAGTTCTGAATGAAGACACAACAAATAAATCAATAAGTGATTTGATAAAGTTCAGAAGAGATTTTAATGTCCTTGTCTGAACATATTTTGGTCCATCTGTTGAGACCTCAGTGAATGTTCCACTGATCCAGCAGTTAAACCTTTAGAGAAATCCTCTTACTGCTCTGCAGACGCTCAGCCAGCTCCTCCTCCTTCATTCTCCTCAGGAAGTGCTGTGTGATCTTCAGAAATGCCTCTCTGCTGCTCCTCCTCTGCTCTGCATCCTCACCGTCCAACACCTCCTCATCCTCCTCCTGACTCTCTAAGCATTCTGGGTCATTTGGACTCAGAACCGTCTTGATCTTCTTCAGCTCGTTCCTCACAAAAGAGACAATGTTCTCCTCCAGCAGCTGGAACAGAAGATGATATGAATGACACAAACTGAAATCATGGAAGCAAACATCAGATCCATGTTGGACAGACTGACAGTCCACTGGTCTAAAAAGTGCAGCGTGGAGATGATCGTGAACAGATTAGATGTGAAAGCAGCTGTTGTACAAGTACAGACCATAAATATGGAGTCCAGGTGGGTTTGATGCTGCTGGGCAGACTGACCACTAGGAACCTCTGAGCTCTCCTGGTGGACTCTGTGGAGGAATCATGAAGAATTAGGTCACATCTCGTCCGTCCACACAGAGACAAACACAAGTTGAAGGTCCTTTGAGCTGAAGTGTTGATTCCAACATTGAATCAGATGGTTTCCACTGACATTAAAGTGTTGCTCGTACTGCTGATCCCACTGTGAATCAACAGTCCAGTCTGCATTTCTGTGCAGCTTTCACTTTACCGTGTTGGTTCACCAGCTTGTCTGGTTGAGTCCCTCCAGTTCTCATTGACCCCTATAATACTGTGGACAGCATCACACAGCTCACACAAGCTAATTGGATGCTACCTGTCCAGCACAAATTGCCATTCAGTCACAATAAAGTGAGTGAAACATGAGAAAAGCAAAGAGAGAAGCAGAGAATACTGGATCAAAGCAAAGCTGAGGGTCATTTCACATCCAGCTGTGTTTCTGGAACGTTCTTCTCTGGACTACATGAAGGAAACAGGTGCAGCTGTTGCTCATAGAAGTTGTTCTGGCCCTTTCTTTTATTCATGGACATGACTGAAAACCACAACATGTTGATTTGATGGAGGAACTCAGTGGAATCAGGGTTAGCCTTCGTTAGCATCTGTTAGCCTCAATCAAGTCACTGTTTTATACTCATGCAGTCATCAGTCTGAATGTATGTGGAGGAAATGTTCAACTGGAGTCAAGAGTTGAAGACTGGTTATACTGGGCAGCTTCCACATGTGAGGATACAAACGAATGAGAAGAAGAACCATGCTGAAAATAAACAAACAGGTTTAAAAAACTTCTCTGGATAAATAACAGTTCAAACAAGAATCTGTAAGATTTTAATGTTATTAACAGTTTACCTCTTTGCAGCAGACGGTCGCTCTCCTTTGAAATCAGTGACGTGACCCATCGACCATTCACTCTTCAAGGACACACAGCTGGGTTCAGGTCCAGCTCCAGGTCCAGGTCCAGGTCCAGTAGAGGCTGGTCTCCCATAGATCCTGTCAGACACAGAGGAATACCACCAGGGATGCAAATTGACTTTTTCTTCTTCAGACTCAGAAGCTGCTGGAGAAACTAGCAGCTATCAACAAGAAAAGGATCAACACACCAAAGTTCAATCAAACATGAAGCTGAATGATTTCAGTCTGTGGATCATTGCTTCATTTGTCCATCCAATCTTGGACCAAAGCAGGACTCAACGGAGTGATTTCTGAGCAGATTTTACTGTGATTGACAGACAACAAACTAAACTGTGGAGTCCATCAGCACCGACTCTGTTGGTCCGTTTTCTAACATTTGTGTCAAGAGACTCAGCACAAATATCCTGACTGTTATTTAGAGACGATGGTCGCTGAAGCATTTTAGTCCAACATTCAAAGAGGAAGTTTGATGGTAAAGAGACTTTGGAAGGTCCCCACTGGATTTGTGCTGAAGCCTCATATTATCCTCAGCTTTCAGTGTCCACATGTGGACATGTCAGTGCTGTTTAGGGACAGACTGGACAAATGTCCTTTGACACTAATCTAGCTCTAACCTTCATCATCATTCTAGGACAACATGAACATTAGAAGGACAACTGGTCAGACTGGATTTAATGAGGACAATCATCAGCAGTGGACAACATGAGGAGGACATATGGACATTTCAGGTCAAATTGTCCAACATGAGTTTAATACTGAGAACAACTTACTGTCTGTCAGAGACATGTTGCTGTTTAAAATTAATGAAGTCATCCATTGACTGGTCACTCCTGAAGGACACACAGCTGGGTCCAGGTCCAGGTCCAGCAGAGTCTGGTGGGTCCTGCTGCTCTGGCCTTCAACACAACACACACAGAGCTTTGAGTGTGAATAATGATGGTGGAGAGATTCGAGTGCTCTGACATGGAGACGAGTCCTGGACAGTCAGAGATCCTGGTCTCACCTCTGAGCTTCGGTCTGGCCGTCATCGTCCCCACACAGACTGGTTTTAGAGGGACGGACTCCCTCCTCTCTGTCCTCACACCGATTCATGCTGCTGAACTCACGTCAGCTCACACACACTTTGATCTGGAGAGGAAACACAAATCATTCATGTGCACATCAGCTGAAATCATCCTTTCATGGTTTCTCCTGTCCAAATATCAGCTGCTCCTCCTCTGATTGGCTGTTATCTCGTCTTTCATATCACTGTCAGCTGAGTGCAGTCAGACAGTAGTGTGAGGCCGAGCTGCTGTACTTCTATCAGTCCACTAGATGGCGACATGAAGCCGCAGTGAAGTGAACACACACTTGATGCCTGGACGACCGTTGACATCCACTGACACACACTGACTGAATCTGACAGGAAGCTTCAGTTTGTGGAATAGTCAGTAAATTCAACATGACTGAAAGTTTCTTTACGCCTAAATGATCCTCGATCATCGATAAGTGAAGGAAATGATATTCAGATTCTCGGGTAGCGCCGTACGAGCAGCAGCCTGTTACAGCAGCTCTCTAGTTTCTCTTCTCTTTTTCTGTTTTCTTGTGCGTCTTTTTTATTCCATTTTAGTTCTGCGTGTTTGTAAATCTCTGGTGCATCAGAAACATCAAACACGGTCACTCTGGTGCTACTTTTTCATCACTTTTGAGAACTCGTGCAACTGTCTCCGCGTCTGTGGGTCCATGAGACAATGGCTCCCATTGTTTACAGTAGGGATCAGCTGCTGGCCCTGTGTAACACAGCTGTGTGGCCGGAGGAGCGACCTGATGTCCCCCGTGAGTTAAGGAGGAGGATACGAGGGTGCTGCGCTGGGATCAAACGTCGCGACAGGAGGAGAGCTTATAGACCGACTCTCCCGTCCGTCATCATGGGGAACGTAAGATCTCTACCCAATAAGATGGACGAGCTAGCGGCGTTGACCCAGCATTATCAGGAATTCCGGCGGTGCAGTATGCTATTGTTTAGTGAGACATGGCTGGGAACGCAGCACACAGACATGACTGTAGCGCTGGAGGGATTCTCACTCATACGGGCAGACTGGACAGAGAGGAGTGGCAAGAGGAAAGGAGGAGGGCTGGCAGTGTTTGTGAATGATAGATGGTGTAACTCCAGACACATCACTATCAAAGAGCAGCACTGCTGCCTGGACATTGAACTATTGGCTGTTAGTTTGTGGCCATACTATCTACCGCGGGAGTTCTTGCATGTCATAGTGGTGGCTGTGCATATTCCTCCCTCTGCAAACGCCGATGCAGCCTGTGACATCATCAACTCCGTTGTAGGGGAATTACCTCTAAATTAATGTTGCATTCGTTAATAAGAGCAGGGCACCAACCTTCCTCAGCTAAGAAGGATTTTGTATGTCGTGTCTTGTAATGCTGATGTAGTGAACGAATGAACCAACAGTAGATCAGTCTGATAATCTAAGGCGTAAACTCTTAGTACAGGGATTGCTTATATCCAGCTCAAAAGGACACCGTCTGACAACGACTTGTATGCAAAAGATTATTTATTAAACACAATAATGAAATGAATATGAATCATGGATAATGCGGTAGATTATATGGATGATGTAGATTAACACAAACACTGCACAGAGGAACTTATGGCGAGAGAATGGTAAAATGAGTTTGACGATAGTGAGAAGTAGGTTTTTAAAGGGGAAGGGGGGGATGCGAATATGAAGTTAATTTGTTGAATGAATGATTTAGAGAATTTAAACAAATTGACAATATCTCACCCTCACGGACCAACTCTTATTCAAAACCGCTTAAGTATGCCTACTTTGTCAGCGACGCTCCTGTAGATGTCTGCTCCGAACTGACATGAATAGGCTCCGCATCGTCGTCCGTCACTCTGATCTGCACAGTGGTCTGCCGGACGAATCAAGCGAACCACTGTTGAGAGCTGGTGTTGGACGAGGAACGGCTTCCGATGGTTCTTTAACCCGGATCAGCGGGTCAGCAGCAGGCTACAGGTCTTCGGTGCGGTCAGTTAGTTGTTGGCCGTTTGGCAAGGCTTTTGATTACTAATAATAAGATTGAGAAACTCTTCGATGGCCGGTCAAAAATGTCTTCAAAATTATTATTTCGTGACAAGACTTTAACAACAAAAATCAGGAATTATGCGGCTTGGCGTGACGAGCAAAAATTAAAGTTTCACGAAGAAGATTAGAAAAGTGCGTTTACCGCAGAATTAAATCAAGCTACTCTCTACGGTTGTGAGCAGCAACAAAAGACTGAGAAAACGACGGAGCGAAAAATACTGGAAAAACTAAAGACAAAGAACTTAAAGAAACTCCGCGGAAGACAGAGAAGAAAGATCAAGGCACGAACTTACAGGGAAAACTCAGGAACAAACTAGTACACATAACAGAACCGAACTTAACACAAACTAAGACAGAACTAGACTAAAGAAAAAAAAAACTGAAGTCCGCTGTGCGCGACTAACTTTATCATTGCATCGTGTCTAACCAATAGGACGTCACACATGTAGGATGGTTCGCAGACGTGCAACGTGATTTCATTTCCCAGAGTGAGAATTAATTAATGACTCATACGAGGGCTCATCTGCTTCTCACTATGGTCAATCGAATATATTTTAAATGATCAATTTTCAATGACATTTCAACATTGTTCACAGCATGCGTCAGACGCCTTGGATGAATAACGACAACATTCAACGATAAACATGATACATTTCCTAATACTCATCCTAATAAACATGATGACTAAGGGTATAACTACTTTAATATGATGAAGAAATAAAGAAGGGCAGACTATATTTGCCGAAATGATTATCGCTATTATGGTTACTTATTAATAAATGTCTCCCGCTAAGCACATTCAACCTAACCCCTATGAACCTCTAGATGGCAGTATGGTTACATGGTAGAAACTCAGAGAAAACCTTTGAAATAGTTCAATTCACAGTTTTGTCATCCTGTAAGCTAGAAACACCAGAAAAGCATTGTTATTGTACAGATCATGAGCTATGAGCTATGAGCTAGCAATGTAATAACATCCATAGTTAAATCCAACATAGAGAATTGGTTATTTTGGTAGGTTAAGAAAAAGGCACACAGACATACAGCACAGTTTGCTTCAGGAATGTCTAATTTACAACCCATCAGCATTATCTGGTTTGTAGATTCCTTTGAGACATGGCATTTGTCCATCCAGGCAGTTTTATTGTCCTTAACTCCCATGGGCTATCAAGAAAGAGTTAGCACCTCCATGGGAACATCTTGAACAGATGTAAATTAGAAGTAAAAGTGTTATCAGTGACTCTTGTTGCCCTGAAAGAGTGTGAGAAGTTGTCTCTAAACCAGACATCCTGTCTCTCCCCGGGTTCACACCTTTCTGTGAACCTTCCAGATGGTCTATAACTCTTAAAAGTCTGATTGTTTTATCATTCCACTTCTCCTGAGGAATGCAAAGAGGTGAGAAGAGGGTCAGTTACAGATTGGTTCTGCTACACCGTGATCAGCAGGCTGCAGACTCAGAAACCACAGGCCCTCTTACTGATCTCTGGGGATTTTAATCATGCCTCTCTGTCCTCCACTCTGCCCAAATTCATCCAGTATGTCACATGTACCACCAGAGACAATAAAACACTGGAATTATTCTATGCCAACACCAAGGAGGCATATGAATCATTACCCCTCCCCCCTCTGGGAAGAGCTGATCACAACCTGGTTCATCTCCTGCCTGTATACAAGTCCCTTGTTAACGGGCAACCAGCTGTGTCCCGCACAGTGAAGAGGTGGTCTGACAAGGCTGAAGAGGCTCTGAAGGACTGCTTTGATACAACAGTGTGGGATTTATTCAGTGACTCTCATGAGGAGGACATTGACAGCCTGACAGACAGCATCACGGACTACATGAACGTCTGTGTGGAGAACACTGCACCCACCAGGACTGTACGTTGTCACTCCAACAACAAACCCTGGATCATCCTGACATCAAGGCTCTCTTAAAGGAGAAGAAGAGGGCCTTCAAGTCAGGAAACAAAGAGGAGCTGAAAACTGTTCAGAGGGAGCTAAGAAGGAATATCGGGGGGGGGGGGGGGGGGGGGGGGGGGGCAGATACAGAAAGAGAATGGAGGAACAGCTGCAGGAGAACAACACCAGGGGAGTCTGGGGAGGCCTGAAATCCATCTCAGGTCACCAGGAGCCAAACTCCCAGGCGGCTGGGGATCCAAAGTGGGCAGATGAGCTGAACACCTACTTCTGTAGGTTTGAAGAAACATCTGCTCCTCCCCCAACTGCACCAGCACTGCAGCAGCCCTCTTTTGATCTGCCAGCACCCTGCCCGAGTACCCCACTGACCCCCCCCCCCCCCACACACACACACAGTATGCAGCTCACCGCAATCAACGCCACTCCCCACTGCTCCTCCCAGCCCCCCATCCACTTCACAAGACACTCAGACCCCCTGCTCCAACTTGTCCCTCCTCTCCAGGTGAGGAATCAGCTCAGGAGGTTAAAGACCAGGAAGGCTGCAGGACCGGATGGCCTCAGTCCCAGGCTCCTCAGATCCTGCTCTGATCAGCTGAGCGGGATCATTGGACATCTGTTCAACCTGAACCTGAGACTGGGAAAGGTGCCACGCCTCTGGAAGACGTCCTGTGTGGTACCTGTGCCAAAGACCCCACATCCCAAGGACCCTAGCTGCTTCAGGCTGGAGGCCCTAACGTCAGACCTCATGAAGGACCAGGGGCCTCATTTATAAAACTTGCTTACGCACAAAACGGGGCT
Organism: Chaetodon auriga; assembly: GCF_051107435.1. NCBI lineage: Eukaryota > Metazoa > Chordata > Actinopteri > Chaetodontiformes > Chaetodontidae > Chaetodon > Chaetodon auriga. Next base: position 1,531,484 of record NC_135096.1, on the reverse strand, counting down.
TGAAAGTTGCGTACGCAACTTCCTACGCAAAGGTTGTGATTTATAAAAATAAACTTAGCGTGAGAATGTGCGCACCGGTACGCCAACTTTGATGCTTGCGTACGAACATTTTGGAGACGGGGAAACTGGCGGTGCAGATGGTGAGGTGGTGAATTGAAGCCAGATTGATCTCATACATTTAATGTCATCACATATCAGACTTATAGACCCGCGTAATCATAAACACCCAAGTGTGCAGTGTTATAGATGTGTTCCTTTAATGAGCCGTTAGGCCTACTACTGTATGCACAATGTTCATATATCATACTTCCATCTTCAAATGATACAGAGCGGTGGATGGCACTGATGGATTAGTAGTAATTCTGACAAGGTGTGTAACAATCATTCAATTTGCTGAGTAAGCATATAAATAGTGCGGTGACACTCGTGCGTAATGCTGCACAATGGATGCGCTGGCACTGCTGGAAGATCACGCAAATGGTAGGATCAGGATGGAGAGAAGTTTTAGGAACCACAGAGATTTCCTGCCCCATGATGATGACTGGCTAATAAGCCGATTTAGATTCCCTAGAGCGGTGCTCTTGGATCTATGTGCTGAACTGGGCCCAGTGTTAGATAGACCCACCCGCCGGAACCGCGCCATCCCGGCGCATATCCAGGTGCTGACCACTCTGGGGTTTCTGGCGACTGGCTCCTTTCAGTGGGAATTAGCCGACAGGTAAGTGTCTGATATGATTAATATTATATAATGTTACATTGTCTGTCTAAAGCCCCTTTTGGGTAAGATATAATTCAGTTAAATTGTGTCCTTAGGTCTGGGATATTTGCAGCAATGTCCGGTTTCCCAAATATATTGCTGTAAGGGCTCAGAGTGAAAATGAATTTGCTTATGTGAATCGAAAAAATGTGCATTCACTCAATGTACAAATTATTTGTACCTCGGACATGATCTTGACGAATGTAGTGGCACGGTGGCCTGGGTCAGCACATGACTCATTCATCCTGACGCACAGTAGTGTAGGGATCTGTAATTTCTGCCACAGATCGCTCTGTGGCTCTGGAACTATTCACTGCGGTGACGACGTGCCGCCACTCATTTTTTTTTTTTTTTTTTTTTTTTTTTTTATTGTATTCGTGATGCCACGACTGTGACCACCAAACAAAATATCCTTTCTGGCCTCCACCTCACCCACAAGCACCTCGATTTCAGTCTCCGTAAAATTTCTTTTTCTTTTCTCTGCCATGATCGAACGTAAAATGCCATTGATCAGCAGGCGTATTTATATGCAAAGCCATTCATGAGGTACTTTGCATTGACCATTCATGGTAAAATGTGGGTGTGTCGGAGGCGGGATGTGAGGTGAATCCACCTGCGCAATCTTCCAGGTGGAGTGTGATTTATAAAGGGAAAATTGCGTGCAGGTGTGAGTACGCACGTTTTATAAATCCGAATATTTTTTGGCGTACGCCATTTTCAGCTTTTGGGCGTACGCACACTTTTAGTATGGATTCTACGCAATGTTTTATAAATGAGGCCCCTGGAGCGGCTGGTCCTTGCCCACCTGCGCCCCCTGGTGAGCTCGCCCATGGACCCGCTGCAGTTCGCGTATCAGCCTGGCATCGAAGTGGACGATGCCCTCATCTTCCTCCTCCATCGAGCTCTATCTCACCTGGAATCGCCTGGGAGCTCTGTTCGGGTCCTTTTCCTGGACCTTAGCACTGCTTTTAACACCATCAGGCCAGCCATCCTGAGAAACAAGCTGGAGCTTTTGGGTGTGGACCAACACCTCACATGCTGGATAGTGGACTACCTTTCCAACCGCCCACAGTATGTGAGGACACGGGACTGTGTGTCAGGGACTGTCCTCTGCAGTGTGGGGGCCCCCCAGGGAACAGTGCTGGCACCGTTCCTCTTCACCCTCTATACAGCTGACTTTTCCCACCTGTCACCCACCTGCCATGTGCAGAAGTTCTCTGATGACTCTGCCATTGTCGGCTTCATCACAGATGGGGACGACAGGTCATACAGAGGACTCATTCAGGATTTTGTGGACTGGTGCCAGCAGAGCAACCTCCTGATTAAAGTGGGTAAAACCAAGGAGCTGGTTGTGCACTTTTGTTGGCGCCAGTACTCTTCACCATCACCAGTGAACATCCAGGGAAGGGACATTGAGATGGTGACATTGGGGGGGGGGGGGGGGGGGGAGGAGGATGACAGCCAAGCTGTCCTCCATGACAGACAATGACTCCCACCCCCTCCAACACACACTCACTGCACTGAGGAGCTCCATCAGTGACAGGGTACTACATCCAAAGTGTGTGAAAGAGCGGTATCACAGGTCATTCCTCCCTGCAGCTGTCATACTGTACAATAAAAACTGCTCCAAGTAATCAGTGCAATAGTCTGTGCAATAAAACATGTACATAACAGTCTGTAAATACTATTTACAATTTCTCACAATTTTTCACAATTTCGTTCTTTTTATTTTCATTTAAAATTCTCACTCTGTTGTATATATACTGATGTTGTTTCTAATTTGCATGCACTTCTTATATTAATCTGCTCTACTGATGCTGCTTGTGATGGCTGTGGTCTCGGGTCAGTTTTGCTCTCCCTATGTCTGATACTGCATTCTGTTCTCTCATTTTCACGCAGCAGGAGGGAGCGGGAGAGAGGCGGACCGATCTCCTCGGACCAGACTCAGGATCCACACCTGCACCTCATCAGCCATTAACGCAGCTACTTAAGCCACCTCATGCGCCACTCCTGTGCCGGACTATTCTCCTGGTTCCATGCTGCACAAGCTCTCCTGTGTGATCGCTCGTCTCTCATCTCGCTCCTCCTGTGTGCCTGTGATAATCACTGTAGTCTTTTTTGCAGTCGCCTGTAGTTAGTTGTTTGACGGTCTCCCGGTTGTCCGGTGAATTTTCGTTATATTGTTTTGGTACTTTTGCTCTTTTGATTTTTTTTTTCTCTTTTTTCCCGTTTTCACGGTGATTTTCAGTTTTTCTTGCTGATTAGCGTTTGTGCCTGGTTCAGGTGATTTTTTGTTACATCTTTTGTAAATAAATCTTGGTTCATTACGCCTCTGCTCCTGGGTCCTGGCCTTCCTTCCTCTCGCCGTGACAGAATAGTCCGACCAAAAATGGACCCAGCAGAGACCGAGAACCTGAAAAGGGCCCTCTCCTCCCAAGGAGCACTCGTCGTGATGAGCCTACTGACCAGTCAAGCCGCAGCTTGGTCTCTAGCCATCTCAAGTGAACACTCAGACATAACCACGAACTACACTCTCTTCTCAGACGAAATTAAAAGAGTTTTTGATCACCCCGTGAGGGGCAGACAAGCCGTGAGTCAACTGCTCGATCTACGGCAGGGAACTCAGTCTCACAATATACCATCACGTTCCGCATTCTAGCAGCAGAAAGTGGGTGGGGGGACCCAGCCCTACAGGCAATTTTTGTAAAAGGGTTGTCGGGGGAAATTAAGGACGAGCTGGCTGTCCGGGAGGAGAGCTCCTCTCTGAACAGCCTCATTGAATTAGCCATCTGCTTAGACAACCGCATAAGGGAAAGACGCAGCGAGAGATCAGATAGATCCCGACGGCAACGACCAGTCGTTTTCCAACCCACCTCTGTTGCACCTGCGCCCTCTGCCCGAGGAGATGACCACCAGACATCTGAAGCCCTACCCGGCCCGACTGAAGAGCCCATGCAGCTGGGACAAGCCCGTCTCTCCCCGGCTGAGCGACAGCGACGGGTTCAGGACAAGCTGTGCATCTACTGCGGTCGAGACGGTCACTTCCTGAGACACTGCCTGGAGCTGCCAAAAGACCAGACCTCATCCTCCTCGGCCCGGATCCAGGTATCAGGTAAGATACACGGGCCCCAACAAACTCTCCCGGTTCAAGTTTTGGTGGACTCCGGCGCTGACGATAATTTTATAGACATTGACTTTGTTAAAGTTAATAATCTTCCCATGCACACACTGAACGAGGTGCTAGCCATCGACGGGAAATTGCTGGAAATGGTAACACACAGAACAGCGCCTCTTAAGTTAATCCTCTCAAGCAATCACCATGAGTATATAGAACTGTTTGTTATATCGTCTCCACTCACCTCTGTTATTCTGGGTATCCCCTGGCTGAAGCAACACAACCCGCACATAGACTGGGCCACTGCCACCATCCGCGACTGGAGTACACACTGCCACGCGCATTGCCTAAAGTCAGCGGTTTCAACTAGACCCGCTGGCCCAGTCCACTCTCCGGAGGTAATAGACTTAACCAACGTACCACGTGAGTATCATGATCTCAAGGAGGTGTTCAGTAAAGACTCTGCTTGTTCTCTTCCACCACACCGTCCTTACGACTGCGCCATAGACTTGCTCCCCGGAGCGTCTTTTCCCACAGCGAGGCTGTATAATCTCTCCAGGCCTGAGAGAGAGGCCATGGAGAGCTACATAAATGACTTCATGGCTGCTGGGCTTATCAGACCATCCTCCTCACCGCTCGGGGCGGGGTTCTTCTTCGTGGAAAAGAAGGACAAGACACTCCACCCCTGCATAGACTACACCGGTCTAAATGAAATTACGGTAAAAAACAAGTACCCTCTTCCACTTATAGACTCTGCCTTCGGTCCCCTACATCAAGCCACGATCTTCACCAAGCTAGATCTACGCAACGCTTATCACCTGGTGCGGATACGGGAAGGCGATGAGTGGAAGACAGCTTTTAATACACATCTCGGACACTTCGAGTACCTAGTCATGCCCTTCAGCTTAACTAACGTCCCCGCAGTCTTTCAATCGATGGTTAATGATGTTTTACGTGACTTGCTGAACAGGGTGGTATTTGTCTATTTGGACGATATCCTCATTTTTTCTCGCACTCTTGAAGAACATGTCGGGCATGTAAGAGATGTGTTGCATAGACTGATGGAAAACAGGTTATTCGTAAAAGCCGAAAAATGTGATTTCCATGCCACATCCGTAAGTTTTCTGGGCTATATTGTGGAGAAGGGACAACTCCAGGCTGACCCAGCCAAGGTGGAGGCGGTCCGAGAGTGGCCTGTCCCCTCCACCTGTAAACTTACAAAGATTCCTGGGGTTCGCTAATTTCTACCGTAGGTTTATCCGGGACTACAGCCGCGTAGCAGCCCCCCTCTCCCAGCTTACGTCCAGTAAAGTTCCCTTCACCTGGTCACCCGAAGCCAGTGCAGCTTTCGAAAAACTAAAGAAATTGTTTACTAATGCACCTGTTCTCATCCACCCAGATCCAGAGCTGCAGTTTGTGGTCGAGGTTGATGCCTCAGATTCCGGGGTGGGGGCTGTCCTCTCCCAACGCCTGCCTGCGGACAACAAGCTGCACCCCTGCGCCTTCTCCCGACGGCTCGCCCCGGTGGAAAGGAATTATGATGTCGGTAATCGGGAGCTGCTGGCTGTGGTGCTAGCTCTACAGGAGTGGCGTCACTGGCTGGAGGGGGCAGTCCACCCTTTCGTGGTATGGACTGATCACAAAAACCTGGCCTACCTCCGCTCGGCTCGCCGTTTGAACTCACGTCAGGCGCGATGGGCGCTGTTTCTAGCAAGACTCAATTTCACTCTCACATACCGCCCGGGTTCCCGGAACATCAAACCGGATGCTCTCTCTCTCCCCTGTTCGCGCAGGGGAAGGAGGAGGGAGACCCGGAGATGATCCTCCATCCCAAGTGCGTCGTGGGGGCGGTCCACTGGCAGGTGGAGCAGGAGGTCCGTGACACCCAGCAGGGTCATCCGACACTGGACGAGTGTCCCCCAGACCGGCTGTTCATTCCCCCATCCGCTAGGTCGGCGGTGCTGACATGGGGACACGCATCCCGGATAGCCTGTCACCCGGGGGTCCACAGGACGCTCGCGCTAATCAGACAACGTTTCTGGTGGCCCTCCCTGGCCGCTGATGTCCGAGCCTTTGTCGCCGCCTGTCCCGACTGTGCTCGCAGCAAGCCCACTCACCAAGCTCCGGCTGGCCTCCTACAACCGCTGCCCATCCCTTCACACCCGTGGTCGCACATAGTGGTGGATTTTGTCACTGGTCTCCCTCCGTCTGAAGGTAATGACACGATCCTAACCATTATTGACCATTTCTCCAAAGCAGTGCACTTTGTCCCCCTCCCTAAACTCCCCACCGCTTTGGAGACCGCCAACCTGTTGATCCAACACGTTTTCCGGCTACACGGCATACCACGTGACATTGTCTCAGACCGGGGTCCGCAGTTCACTTCACAAGTCTGGAGGGCCTTCTGCCGAGCCCTGGGAGCCTCTTCCAACCTCTCCTCCAGTTACCACCCACAATCCAACAGTCAGACGGAGCGGGCAAATCAAGACCTGGAATCCGCACTACGCTGTGTAGCCTCCCGCTTACCGGCCTCCTGGTCCTCCCACCTCCCCTGGGTCGAGTACGTCCACAACTCCCTGATCAGCTTGGCTACGGGCATGTTCCCCTTCATGGTGATGATGGGCTACCAACCTCCACTATTTCCAAGCCAAAAGTCTGAAGCATCAGTCCCCTCAGTCCAAGCTCAGCTCCGCCGGATCCTGGTTCCATGCTGCACAAGCTCTCCTGTGTGATCGCTCGTCTCTCGTCTCGCTTCTCCTGTGTGCCTGTGATAATCACTGTAGTCTTTTTTGCAGTCGCCTTTAGTTAGTTGTTTGACGGTCTCCCGGTTGTCCGGTGAATTTTCGTTATATTGTTTTGGTACTTTTGCTCTTTTGATTTTTTTTTTCTCTTTTTTCCCATTTTCTCGGTGATTTTCAGTTTTTCTCACTGATTAGCGTTTGTGCCTGGTTCAGGTGATTTTTTGTTATATCTTTTGTAAATAAATCTTGGTTCATTACGCCTCTGCTCCTGGGTCCTGGCCTTCCTTCCTCTCGCCGTGACACTGGTTGTAATGCTGTTTTGCTGGACAAATAAAGGAATATTGAATTGAATTGAAAGTCAAATATTTACACAGGAGAAATATAAAATAGCAGAAATATTCAAATAAAGTACAAGTACTTCCAGACTGTGCTTCTTCATAACATTACTTAAGTAAACTAGTTACTTTCCACCACTGAGAGATCCTTTCAAAATAAAAGCCTGTCTCAATCAAGCCCTCTCAGGTCATATTAAAAGAGGAATCTTTGATTTGATTCTTGATCACATTGAAGCACAAAGTGAGAAAATGAAGCGACACTCTTTGCTGTTGGAGGAGAGTTCAGAGCTCTGACAGCTCATTTAGTGACACAGTTACAGACTGAATTGAGAAATAAAAGGTTTCAGCTCCTCACAGCCCTCTGAATGCTCCTTCCTGCTGTCTCCACAACAACTATTGAGGATCAACTCGCTCTGCTTCTGCTCTTATTCCAGCGTTTACACTCACAAACATCCACACAACATGGCCGATGTTTTTAACAGAGCTGCTTTCACCTCCTTCGTCCAGAGTTCACAATTAAACTCAGAGTTTGAGAAACGATGGACGGAGGTGCAGATCGATGTCGTTTGTGCTGAAGCTAAGCTAACCACAGCTTGAGAAAAAGACACCTGAAACGAGTTACTTTACCTTCAGCTGGAGCTTCAGAGGAGAAAACAAACTGCGACACACCAAAGGCAGGACGTGAAAGTAAAGTTTAAACACTTGCCCAACTGGAGAAACCAGTTTACACCAACAAAAGTGATCAAACTGGCCGACAAGCCCGAACTTGCAGGTCTGTTTGAAGCTGCTTCGTTGGTTTGGGACACTTCAGCTGCAAAGACAGCTGGTCTGGCTGCTTCTGATGATGATCGCAATCAGACGACATGACAGTCGGTCAGTGGGTTATTTTAGCTGTTTAGCAGCAAAAGGAACGGAGCTGCAGACGTCAGATGGAGTCAATGGACTTCATGATATGAAGCAAAGATAAACAAAGCAATGAACAGCTGGAAAAGACCTTCTCCTCTTAGGAGAAAAATGCTGCTTTACAGTGACTCTACAAGTGATTGAAGTTTACAGGTTTGTGAGATTTGGGTTCTCATCAAACACACTCATGGCTGTCAGATTGGACTTTTGTCCAATGTTGTCAGGAAGGAAGCATGTTAGCACCATCGTGTCTTCCACTGGAATTCATTTCTGTGTTAATGACTCAGGATGATGAGACATCTTTGCTCTTTCTTGTCTGTTACCTCTGAAAGAACATTTCTGCACCCCGAGTGACAAGAAGCACCTTTATATCCAGGTACAACAATGTTCCTGCTGCAAAGGTGCTGAACTGTTAGCCAATGAGCTACAGCAGGAACCACACGCCATATTGTCTGTTCCAAGCAGGGGGCCTGTGTGATATGTGTGGGCTTATATATGTTGACCCAGTCAGGATGAGTCATGGTTGGTAAAAACTTTATAAGACTGACTTTAGTGATGTAGTTAGGTGTAAAATATGAATAAAATAATGTGCTGCGGCTCCATCTGTTTACATGGAGTGTTGCATTTGATAATTATCGACAACAAAAATGATGATGTAATTTTACTTTACATGCGCTGGAATAGGGACTGAGCTACAGGAGGAGAGAGTGGGAGAGAGGGAAAGGAGTAGAGATGATGGAGAACTTCTGTCCCTCTCATATTGTGTATTTTCTCGTCATGTGTGTCACATATGCAGATACAGACATTGCAATCACTGTAAAATACTCACATGATACTGATTTGACTGCAGCGAGCCTTGGAATCTCTAGTTGATGCGCCGCAGCAGCCACGCAGGACTCACGCGACTCTCACGCTGCTCATGTCGGCAGGGTGGACACTGTAACCTGTTTGTATGGACGCCGAAATGAAAGCCATGCCGTAACGCCACGCTCACGCTCTGCGCAGACGTGCTATTTGGCCCCAGCAATACTGAGGGCTTTGAGCCTTGTGTCAAAAATGTAGTATGTGTGCTTGTAAGCCCCGCTGTTGCGGGCATGTGTATGTTGTAAAGCGATATTATCATGAGCTTTATTGGGTTTAAAGGGCCCGGTCATGTGCCCCGCCCCTGGCTCGGCACTGATTTGTTCCGCTAGTGGTACTGACACTGGAGGCATCGGGCTTTGAGACATTCATCAGTCAAAGATGAGATGTTTCAGACGCCCAGGCAGCACACTCGCTGCATCAGCTGTTTTTATCATCAGGGGTTTTAACAGGAAGGTTTAAAGGTGCAGCAGCATGAAGAGCATGAGACACGGGGAGGTCTGAAATGGAAACAAACTATTCTGGATGGAAACAACTCCGTTTATATGACGGCTTCGTCTTAATCTTAGTTCTTAGTTTAGTTTTAATCATAAAAGTCTGGTATGGACTTAATCTGTATGTGATGACCCACTGAAGACATCATTTCATCATATATTAAAAGTTAATCAAAAATGAATGTCCTGTTGACATTCATTTTTCAGTTTAGCCATATTTTTTCTGGATAAATCCAACAAATTTACCTTGAAAGTTCCCTGTAAACAGAGAGGTGGACTTTATGGGTGCACTTAGCGTCTATTTTTCAAACTACGCTCATTAAAAGAAGAAGCAAAGAAAACACTGACACAGCTGACCAAGTCTACAAAATCCAAGCTTTAAATCAAGCATGTCTGCAGGAGACGGTTCATTCCTGAATCCAAGCAATCGTTCAGTGTTGGTGTATTTACGTGAGGTGGACCGTCAGTACTGCAGGACAGTCCAGACGCCTCCTCTCCCACAGTGATGGTCCATCTGTTCTCTGAATACAGACGTCAGGAGGTTCAGTCGGGCCCTGAAGTCCATTCCTGCATTGCATAAAAAGAACAACACTAAAAGTCACTGCAGCTCGTTCAGACTCAAAACTCCTTCACAGACTGAATGACCTCAACTGGAAATGTTTATTTTACAGTGGCAGCAATTTCATGACACGGTCGAGACGTCTTTATGTGTCTTCAGATGCTCATTTTGTCGATTTTCACAAGAAACTCAACAGACACCAACATGGATTTCTGTTGTCAAAAGACAGAAAACGCTCAGATTGCGACAGATAACAACAGCGACATGTTTTTACACCACCAACAGCTGGAGGCAGTAAAAACACATCAACATTACTCCAGTATCCAGAGAGAAATCTCGTCCATCGTCCTTGTGAGTGTCCTGGACTCTCAGATCACTGCATCATACAGACGGTCCCAACATTGAGACAGCACCTGAAGAGGACTAAACCATCCAGGACCACAGGAAGGTGATGGACTCCAGAAGCAACTGACATGCTCCAGGATGCATGGAGTGTCATGACTGGGAGTCTCTGAGAGGCCCTGAGGACAACGACGACAACAACAACAACATATATCAACTTCTGTCAACATGTCTGCTTCACAACCAAAACCATCATGAGGTCCAAAACCACATGTCCTGGTTCACCAAACAGCTCAGTGAACTCAGGCAACACAAGAAAGAGTATTCAGGGAAGATGACGTGGAGACATTCAGGTCGACTGGACAGAACCACAAGAAGACCATCAAATCTGCCAAGGAGGACCACAAAACCAGGCCAGAGCTGATTCAAGCACCAAGACCAGAACCTGCAGCTGTCTGGAACCCACTCAGGACCATCACTGCCTGCAAGATTCTGATTCTGATTCTGAAGAAGAAAGGTCCTGCGATCAGCCCGTCCTCCAGAGCGGCTGAGGAACTCAACACCTTCTACACCAGGTGTGAGAGGTCCCCGACCACAAACTCTGATGGCCCACTGTCCCCCCACTGAGGGTTCTGCATCATGCCAGAGCCAGACAGCAGGCCAGGAGGACAGTGGCAGTTCTGGCCATCTCTTACACATTGGACCTTTATTGATACTTGAATCATTTACATTAACGCTGCAGCAAGTCTGTCTTTATTTCTGATGGTTCACACTGGATTCATTTCAGGAACTGAAGAGAAAATCAATAAGTGTCTTAAAAAACTCTGGATGTGCTCATTTCTGCCTGTGACTGAGCTTTGAACACAGCTTTCTTCAAACCTGTGTGTGTGAAGCTGTGAGAATATTTGAAGCTGTTCCAGTTAAAGATCAGCAGAGACGGACTCCTGTTTCAATAAAGCTTCATGAACAGAAAGAAAACAAACATCAACATCCAGCAGCAACTCTTCAAAGTCAACCATCACAATGAAAATCCACACAAACCATCAGCAGCACAGACTGCTGCAGCCACCAGAGGGCAGCATCACACTGAGCTTCACAGGCTCACCTGGTCAGTGACGTGGGGCCCGTTGCACTAAACTAGGATAAAGGATTAAGCCGGGATATGTTGGATATCCTGGCTCAACTTATCCATGATCCAGTTGCACAAAAGCAGGATAGTGGAAAGTGGGATATGTTATGGGATAAGTTACCATGGAGATTTATTCTGTGGACCTAGCCTGCTCCAGACTGCTGCGTCAAGATGGCACCGCGGACGGCTGCCTCGGTGTGTTGGTGCGCGTTGTTTTGTTTTGTTTTGTTTTGTGTTTTAACCCTGTTTTTTGTGACGGTACTCGGAGCTCTTTCACCAGAGAAGAGCTCATGAACATCAGGGGAGCAACACCAGAGGATTTATTTCCTAAATTTCTGCTCCCAACAGTGGAAATTTTGGACATACTGGTCAAAGGTGCGCTCACCCTTGCTCACACAGTGAAACGCCGGAGGAGAGGAAAATGGGCCGGCGCGCTCGTGTGCCTTCGCCAGCGCGGATTACGTACAGCGTTACCTGGAATATTTCTCTCTAACGTGCGTTCACTGCCCAACAAACTTGAGGAATTGCAACTGCTGTTGGGTAAAAACAGGGACTTTTCTTCATCTGCGGTTTTGTGCTTCATCGAGACATGGCTCTGTGGATTAATACCGGACTCTGCGCTGCAGCTGGCTGGCTTCCAACTCCACCGCGCGGACAGAGACACGGAACTTTCCGGCAAAACTAAAGGTGGAGGAATCTGTTTCTACATCAACAGTGGTTGGTGCAACGACGTGACAGTGATCCAGCAGCACTGTTCTCCTGACCTGGAATATTTCACCATTAACTGTAAGCCTTTTTATTCACCCCGTGAGTTCGCTTCATTCATTCTGGTCGGCGTTTACATCCCGCCGCAAGCCAACGTGCAGGACGCACAGCGTATGCTTGCGGACCAGATACTACGTGTGGAGCGGACCAACCCGGACTCCTTAGTTATTGTCCTTGGCGACTTTAACAAAGGTAACCTCACCCACGAACTCCCTAAATACAGACAGTTTATCAAATGCCCGACCAGAGAGGAGAACATTCTGGATTACTGTTACGCCACAGTCAGGGATGCTTATCACGCCGTCCCCCGTGCTGCACTGGGCCACTCTGACCACGTCATGGTACACCTGATTCCTGCGTACAGGCAGAAACTAAAGCTCTGCAAACCTGTAGTGTGTTTGGACTCTACTGACTGGGATGTGTTCAGGACTGCTACCAACAGTCTGGATGAGTACACAGAGACTGTGACGTCCTACATCAGCTTCTGTGAGGACTGCTGTGTTCCATCACGCACCAGGGTGAGTTACAACAATGACAAACCCTGGTTCACAGCCCAACTCAGGCAGCTAAGGTTGGCAAAGGAAGAGGCCTTCAGGAGTGGGGACAAAGACAGATACAAAGAGTCGAAGTACAAGTTTAGCAAGGAGGTGAAAGAGGCTAAACAGCTGTACTCTGAGAAGCTCCAACACCAATTCTCAGCTAACGACTCTGCGTCTGTCTGGAAAGGGCTCAGGCAGATCACTAACTTCAAGCCTAAAGCCCCCCACTCCATCAACGATCGACGCCTAGCCAACGACCTGAACCAGTTCTACTGCCGCTTTGAAAGACAAAGGGACAGTCCAGCAACCATCCCCCATGACACCTCTGAACAGCTCCAGCTCCAGTCACCTCCACCAATGCCCACCTTAAAGGCTCACCTCTGCTCTTCTCCCTGTACACGAACAGCTGCACCTCCAGTCACCAGTCTGTCAAGCTCCTGAAGTTTGCGGACGACACCACCCTCATCGGACTCATCTCTGATGGCGACGAGTCCGCCTACAGGTGGGAGGTTGACCATCTGGTGACCTGGTGCAATCAGAACAACCTGGAGCTCAATGCTCTAAAGACAGTGGAGATGGTTGTGGACTACAGGAAGAACTCAGCCTCACCTGCCCCCATCACCCTCTGCGACTCCGCTATTGACACTGTGGAGTCTTTCCGCTTCCTGGGAACTATCATCTCCCAGGACCTCAAGTGGGAGCCGAACATCAGCTCCCTCATCAGGAAAGCACAGCAGAGGATGTACTTCCTACGGCAGCTGAAGAAATTCAGCCTGCCAAAGACAATGATGGTGCACTTCTACACAGCCATCATTGAGTCCATCCTCACCTCCTCCATCACTGTCTGGTACGCTGCTGCCACCGCCAAGGACAAGGGCAGACTGCAGCGTGTCATTCGGTCTGCAGAGAAGGTGATTGGCTGCAATCTCCCATCTCTTCAGGACCTGTACGCCTCCAGGACCCTGAGGCGTGCAGAAAAGATTGTGGCTGATCCCTCTCACCCCGGACACAAACTCTTTGAGTCACTCCCCTCTGGCAGGAGGCTGCGGTCCATCAGGACCAAAACCTCACGCCACAAGAACAGTTTTTTCCCCTCTGCTGTCAACCCCCCCGACACTCTTCACATTCCACCTCAGACTCATTTTGTCACATTGATATAAATATAACTCTATGTGTTACATTAACGCTCAACTTGGACTTCTTTCTGAAAAACAGACTGTATTTCCGGAAAATAGCAAACAACAAAAAACAGACTTGTGTATATATATTTAAATTGTTATATTTTATGCTCCTATTTTAGTAGATGTGTCATGCACCAATTTCACCAGAAAAAATTCCTCGTATGTGTAAAAGCGTACTTGGCAATAAAGCTTTTTCTGATTCTGATTCTGATTCTGATTGAAACATACAAAGGTGTCACACTTTTAGGGTGGCATTAAAATAAAACACTGCAAACAAAGCACACTAAAATATAAAAGAACACACAAGGGAATAAATAAGTAAAATCACACAGCCACCTTTTACACGGTAAAGCACAAGGCGACCTCTGTATGAATCAGCCAGTTTTAAAATGGAGTTACACAAAAACAAGCCTCACAACCCTAAAACAAGTTACAATCTTTGGTAAAATGTAAAACCAATTAAGAATATACAAAAAAATATAAGTAATAAAAGATATATGTGTAAATACACTAAAATCACTGAATAAAATTTAGCACTTAAACCCAATAAAAGAAATTAAAAATTCAAGTGAGTTTCAACAAGCACAAAGCAGCAGTGGCAGTCACTGCTGCAAAGACACAAACACAGGTTAGACAATCTTGCTGTCTGTGCGTTGCTCACTGAAACACTACAACAATAGTAAAATTACCTTGGCTGTACAACACCCGATCAACGCTCAAGTTGACCGGCCGTGGACACAAACACGGACAGCGAGAGAGAGAGAGAGAGAGAGAGAGAGAGATCGGCTGGCTCGCCGCTACACGCATTTATGTGCCGCTAATGGTGCTGATTAGGAGCCTCGCTGCAGGTGCGTGACCCGGAAGAAGCGGGGACGTTACTGTTAGAATACAGCGGTGGTGGGGCAGACCTAACCTGCCGGTTACATATAGAATGTATCCAACACCTACTCTGCTCTGTTCAGCATTAGTGTTTCATAGGCTGCTCTATTCAAATATGCAGCAATGAAAAAAAGCACAGGACTAATGGATCACACTGACATGGACAGACAGACAGACAGACAGACAGACAGGGACAAAGGTCAAAGCTCTAGGTGTTAAAGGAGTATCTCATTGTTCTTTAGCAGTGGGTCCTAGACTTCAACACAGATAAACTGTTGTGTCCGTTGTCACTTGTCTCCATCTAGTGGACAAAATAAGTCATTGCACCCACCTTCGGAAGTAACAGCGACCATTAGTCCTACACACAGCCAAAGGTTTTCCTTCAAGATGAGCAGCAGCACAACAGACTTGACTCATTTCATCAGCTGATCCCAGTCTTCTGACAGCTGATTGGTCAGACTGCGTGCTCTTGATCGGTCGGAGGAAAACCTGCAGCCAGGCGGCCCTTTTTGGGAATAGTTTGGACGTGCCTCTGCTAGAATGAAATGCATTCCGTGGCTCCTGCCCCCCTTTCTCTCTGTCTTAAGCATTTACTTATTTATTTATTCTTTTACTCCTTCATTTATTTATTTGTTTGTTCGATCCTGTTTAAATGATTTGTTCATCCTCATGTCTGGTGATTACAGTTATCCCATATGTGGCGGGGTTAGCTGAGACAACAACAGCTGAACTGCGAGTGGCAGATCTCCGGAACCTTTATGAACACTGACAACGCCACCTTAGGACTTGCACCTAAAGAGTATGCTCATGTTTAATTTTTCTGAGAGGGTTTCCCAACACAGCCCATGCACAGGTAAGTGCACAAATGAAAACAGGCACGATGTAGCACATTTTGTACAGTCTTTATTTATTATTCACATTAAAATATTTCCTTTAAATAATTACGTTTCTTTTGTAAAAAACGTTGGTGTAGCTCTCTTTATTCCTACAGTGGATGATGTTCAGCTAGTGCAATAACCCACAGATTTAGCTAGGAGGAAAAGGCAGGCCACAGCTAGTTGTGGCAGAGGTCCCTGCACCCTCAAACAATCACAAAAAAAATTAAAGACACCAAACAAGATATCTATATACAAATTAACTAGTAACTCAAATCAAACCAAAAGAAGAGAAAAAAAACACAAAAGACATGCACATGCAGGAGGTCAGCAGGCCCCTACCTACAACAGCTGTGACAAGGACCTGAGTCCTGAGTTCAACACCTTAATAGGCTGAGTACTTGTAAAACCACACCATGGCATAAAAAGAGACGTCTATACCACCACAGGAACAGCAGAGCAGCTACCACGAGGCGAGAGGCACACAAAAAAAACAAGAAGAGGAGGCAAGGCAGGGCAACAGCAGCCTAACGCTGGGCAAGCACACCGGAATGCCCTGGCTCAACGGAGCTGCACCACGGTCGCCACCCGCTTCGGAGGAGAGAGAGCAACTATCCACACAGCGGGGGGTTTATAAACCGGCCCGCATTAGCAGCCAATGCCGCGCCGGCACTACAGATGTCGGTAAGGGGCGTGCCACACACACCTGCCACAATCGCCATGCGCGCTATAAAATAAACAGACGGAGGGACACAGACAAACAAATGCACAACTTTTTGTACAATATTACACATATATCATTAAGGAATGTTTCACATGCAGTATTTTATGTCTGCCCTTTTCCTGCAGTGGCTTTTTCAATGTTTAAACCTTTTGTTTCTCAAATAAATGAGTTTAAGAAAAGACAGTGCCTTTGTGTTTTTCACTTTTTGTAACCCTTTCTATGTCAGTCTTATGTTAACAGACTTCAAGGCGTTGTCCTTTGTAGCAAGTAGTAGTAGTTTATTTAAAACATGACGGTAAACAACAACACAACAACAAATGAGTGAACAATAAAGAGCAATGGCTGTCAACGCGGATAAGTGGTCTGGTGTAATAGTCAGTACACTTACGGGACCAACCACTTCTTTTCCCACAGCGTACTACGGTCCATTCATGGTCATGGGCATAACTCATGACTGATTTTTTTAGTGGGTTTTTTTTATTATTATTATTCTTATGTTTTTTACTGTATGAAAGGAAAATGAACCTTTTAGGAAAAAAAATGAAAAAAAGAATAAAAAAGAAATAAAAATTCTAAACCCAAATTTTTATTTTCTCCCTGTCTTCTGCTTTTATGGCTCCAATGTTGCATGGGATCTCGAGCGTTTCTCCATACAGGCCTGTAACAGTCTCCAAACCTATGGCAAGCCGTTCCTGCCAGAAATACGCCACATTCAGTCATGTTTCAACTTAATTACGGCGTAAAAAACGCAGTTTTTTCATATTTTACGACGTATTTTACGCCTTAATGCGCAAAAAGAACGCCGCTTTTTACGCCGTAATGAAGTCCTCCAGGAACGCGCATAAAAAATGCTGTTTTGTGCATCAAAACGGGCGTAAAATACGGCGTTTTTCTAGTATGATAATAATCTCCACCCTTCTTTTCTCTCAGCCACTGAACTTGAAGTGTCTGCGCCCAATCGCTGATCAAGACAAGCAGGCCAAATCAGTTCAGCACAGATCTCATTCATTCATTCATCTTCTATACCCGAGTATCCCTTTCGGGGTTGCGGGGGGCTGGAGCCTATCCCAGCTGGCAATGTACAAAGGCTGGTTTTCTACACTACCGGCCTTACTACCACAAGTGGAGGGATCTCCAACTTAAGCAGCGGAGTCAATACATACTACATATATATACATACTATACATATATAGTATGTATATATGTGTGTGTGTGTGTGTGTGTGTGTGTGTATGTATATATATACATATATATGTATACAGGGTTCTAAATTAACTTTTTTGATCACCAGCCAATGTGGCTGGTGACCTTCTAAAGTTACCAGCCAATCAGAATTTCCACTAGCCAAATTTTTTCCAGGTGAAAATAAGAGAGATTATGAGTGCCACTGAATGCATTTGATCATTTTATTTACATTGTTGGCATGAAAAATGCACAGGAAGTACAACACATGAAACAAAATATACACAGAAAGTGCAAACATTTAATTTATACAAACAAAAAATGCTGTCAGATTTATTATTTTATAAAAAACATTTTTCCAGTAAGTATTTAGTATCATTAAACATGACGGCATTTTCGTGATCAAACACAAGCCATTCACGCCCTGTCAGCCATTTAGCGTTAAACTTTCTTTTCTTCGTTTCGCACGCTTTGTCGACATTCTCATCCCCTGCCTCCTTCCTCTTCTCCCCCCAGACGTCTGTCCCAACCACCGCAGCATTTAGTTTAACTTTACTTTTTACTTTTAGCTAGCTCAGTCTCCTTTTTTACAGTTTATACGCCGCCGTTCATTCTTCTTCTTCTTTGTGTTTGCGTTTCCATGGTTTCTCGCGCCGGTTGCACTACAGACCGTAGTGTGCCTGCGCACAGCCAATGGGCGTCTTGTACGTCATCACGTAGCATTACGACAGTGTTCATGGGAAATGTAGGACGGACTGTCAGGGGGACAAATGACCAAGAACTGTAGAGCGGCTCTGACTGACATGATTGCCTAATGCATTACTGGCCAAATTGGTTAGTAAGTTTTTATTGACACCCGCAAATATGAATTTTAACCCGCATTTGGCGGGTTGGCGGGTGTTAATTTAGAACCCTGTATGTATATATATACACACACATACTGTACATATATAGTATATGTGTGTGTGTGTGTGTGTGTGTGTGTGTGTGTGTGTGTGTACTCCATCATACAGCTCATTCCATTGACAGGAAAGGCAACCCCCCTCATGCAGCCCGAATACAGAAGACGCTGGACAAGGAGACAGTCTTGACATCAAACAGAACCACTGTCGATGACCTTGTGAAGGCCGGGGTTCCCCCTCAACAACAAATTGAGGACAACAATCTCCCCATCCGCTCCGTCACTGAGCAGAATTGGAAGGGCTTGGCCTTTAAGGATTTTGGAGAGGAAAAAGGCAAAGGTACATGCACACATGACTTGCAATCCAATCCCCAATTTTAAGTGAGTGATTACGTTGCATATGTTGAGTCGGAGCTCCCAATTATTAAATGTTCATTTATTATTTTGTGTTTATGATGGGCAAACTTAATGTCATGTTATGTTTATTGAGTGTTTGAGTTGATTGAGGACTGATTGATTGCAGCTGTCTGATATCCATTGTGGGCGTGTTTAATAAAAGTCTCGCACCCGCAGCTGAGTTCAGTTGTGTGTAGGTGACCTGGGAAACAGCAGAGCATCTCCGATTCATTTCTCCTTGTATACGGTGCTTTTTTCTCTAACTTCTGGGTTGACAATGCTGTGCCGCTGTATAGCCCTACTCTGTCAACAGGTTATGGGCCCAGAGTAATCCAGAGACAGTTTAGCGTGTTTCCACCGTGTGTGATGATTAGATGCTGTTAGCACCATGAGCAGAAGAATTGCAGACACAAGCCGCTGGTCTCGGCTCCTATTTGACGGAGATGAAAAGAATTCTGAACTATGGGAGAAGTTTTTGGGCCGCCATCGTCTGCAGGGCCTGAAAAACATTGTTTTAAATGACACCGACACGGAAGACGCAGAGGAGCTGCCAGTGGATGCAGCCAAGAATGCCGAGGCATATGCAGAACTTACTCAGTTCTTGGATGACAAAAGTCTATCGCTGGTAATGCGAGAGGCAGCAGACGACGGGCGAGAAGCTCTGAAGATTTAAAGGGACTATTACCAAGGTAAAGGAAAGCCATGCATAATCAACCTTTTACAGAACTGACATCACTTCAAAAGTCAGACAGTGAAAGTGTGACTGAATATGTGATCCGCGCTGAGACCGCAATCACAGCTTTGAGAAATGTTGGAGAAACGTTAAGTGATGTTATGGTTCTGAAGGGGCTGCCTGAGTCCTTCAAACCATTTGCGGTCCATATTACACAGCGTGCTGAGACCGTATCTTTTGCCGAGTTTAAAACAAAGCTACGCAGCTACGAGTACACAGAAGATGCGGGCTGCAGCAACAGATGACAACGTGATGAAGGCACACATGCAGCAGTGGAGAGGGAGACCTGCCAGCGCATGTGACTGAGGAGCAGAGAGGGCAGCAGTGGACCTGGCGTGCTTCAAATGAGGCCTGAAGAGACACCTGGCCAGAGCCTGCCAGTGAGAGTTGTGGCGCAGTCACTGCAGGAGCACCGCACACCGGGACACCACCTGCAGAAGGAAACAGCGCAGAGACCGAGACGACGCACGCAATGTCTCCGGGGAGACAGAAGACCAGGACACTGAGTACGCCTTCCGAATGAGCGAGGGGGCAGCAGGTGTCAACGTGAGGGGGTCTGATGGTGGACTGTGGGGCAACATCGCAGATGATCACGAGGGTGCAAGGGGGTGGCAGAGTGCCGCGGCGATGCAGAGGTCTGTCTGATTGACAGCAGAGGCAGACATCTGAACACCACGCTGAGGCAGCTCTGTACATCCCATCCTATCCACAACACATTTTCTCGGTGAAAGCAGCCACTGCCAGCAGAGCCACCTTGATCTTCAAGAAAAGGAAAGACATTCTGATCCACAGAGACGGTACGAGACACATTCAGGTACATCACAGATCATATTATTTTCACACAGTAAATAATGATGATGATGAATGTGATGACCAATGCAGGGGATGTTTTGATATGCAGACATGGCATGAGATTCTGGGGCACTGCAACTATGCTGACATTCAGAGGTTACAAAGTGTTGTTGATGGCATGAAAATTAAAGATCCAACAAACAAACTTCCACATTGTGAAGTGTGCACTCTGGGAAATTTTTCCAAACCAGAAACAGAGACCCTGATACGAGAGCTAAAACACCTCCAGAGCTAGTATGCACAGATTTGGCAGGACCGATCCACCCAGAGTCCAGAGATGGTCAGAGATATGCACTTTCATTCACTGATGACTTTTCCAGTACAGTGTTTGTGTATTTCTTAAAAAGCAACAGAGAAGTTTCTCGCTGACACAGCCCCATACGGCAAGATCAAGTGTTTCAGATCTCGCAAGGTACTGAATACACAGGAAAAGGTTACCAGGGTCTACTCATTAAACATGGGATTAGACATGAGACATCAGCACCTTACTCTCCTCACCAGAATGGCACTGCTGAGCGCAATTGGCGCACACTTCTTGATATGGCACGGTGCATGTTGCTTGAAAGTAATCTGCCAAAACAACTGTGGACTTATGCAGTCCAGACTGCTGCTGTGGAGAGGAACAGATGTTTTAATAAACGCACAAAGCAGACACCAATCCAAGCACTGACAGGCACACAGCCGAACCTGCCTCGAACGCAGAGGTTTGGGTTGGAGTGTTTTGCTTAAAAACAAGACAAAAGAAAATTAGATCCAAGGTGTGAAAAGGGTGTTTTCATCGGGTATGACAAAAACAGTCCAGAATACATTGTCTACTTTCCTGACACTAAGAGAGTGCAGAAGTGCAGGGTGGTAAAATTTGTGGCTAAAACAGGTGTAGGTCAGCAGACACAGACTAACTTAACATCTGTAGATGACTTTGTACAGTACAAGTCCAAAAGTCCAGATCACCATGTCTCACTCGAACATAATCTTGAAGTGAGCCACCACCAACCACAGCCAGTAGAGGTCAAGTGTGAGCCTGAGCCCTGGTGTTACCCTTCGAGAGAGAGAAGGATGCCAGACAGATACACAGATTGTAGAATGTCTAAATATGTGTCTGATGACGAGACTGATCAAGTCCAGAAAGAAAGCAGTGGGGGGTAGATGGGTGTATGCTATTAAAAACAATCTTGATGGATCTGAGAAATACAAGGCCCGATATGTTGCTCAGGGATACAGTCAAAAGATGGGTGTAGATGATGAGGAGACATTTTCTCCTACAGCTAACTTGACTAGTATCAGAGTGCTGATGCAGAAAACAGCAGGAAAATTTGATTTTGCACTAAATGGATGAAAAAACAGCCTACTTAAATGCACCAATAGGATGTGAGATTTACATGGAACAGCCAGAGGGGTACGAGGTGAAATCTCACACAAATGAAAAGTTGGTGTAAGCTAGAGAGGTCACTGTATGGGCTAAAACAATCAGGCAGGAATTGGAACAAGGTTTTGCATGACTATCTAACCCAGTGTTTCTCAATTCCGGTCCTCGGGCCCCCCTGCCCTGCATGTTTTAGATATTTCCTGCTCCGATTCAAATGAGTGGCTCGTTATCAAGCCACTGCAGAGCTTGATGACGAGCCGATCATTTGAATCAGGTGTGGTGGAGGAGGGAAACAAAACTGAACTGCATGGATGATGCAGCGCTGATGAATGATGACACAAGATACAGAGAGGCAGTAGGAAGCCTCATCTGTTTGATTATGTGTACCAGATCTGATTTGAGCTGCATTGTAAGCAAATAGTCAAAGTACTTTACTGAACCTACCGAACAGCAATGGAGTACAGTTAAGCTGTACTGATGTATCTCAAAGGCACAATTAACAAAGAGTTGTGCTACAGGAAAAGTGATGAGAACCTGAGTATACAAGCACACATTGAAACGGATTGGCCTGCTGATGTCACTGATAGACAAAGTACATCAGGTTATTGTATGAGCCTAACGAAGGGTGGCACTTTAGTGGCATGGAAAACCAAAAGAAGCCAACCGTAGCACTGTCCAGTTGTGAGTCAGAGTACAATGCACTTGCTCAAAGCCTCTTGAAAAATCTGTCACACCTCAAAACATCTGTGTGAAAACACTTGGAAATGAGTAAAATCAAAGTGAATTCAACAAAATCCTGAGCTGAATCCTGTATGAGCTCTCAGGTCAATCCAGCAACACCTGGAGTGAAACCTCATCCATATAAGGACCTGTGTTCCAAAGCCCTGGTCCACTCCTTTGATACGTCACAAAGTGGCTTTGATCTATCAGAGATGACATCAACATTCCACTGAGCTCAGGGCTTGAGGGAGATCATTGGTTTCCATAGCAACAATAAAGACAATATTGAAGTCCTCATTGACAACTGCATGTAAAATAGGGGTGGGACTTTAACGCGTTAATTACGATTAATTAATTACAAAAAAAAACGCGTCAAAAAAATTAACGCATTTAATCGCAGTTTGCACTCCAGACACACGTTTGGAAGTGCACGAGTTCCTGGTCCACCGATCACACTGATGCACAAGACGCGTCAGAGCTAGGGTCGTTTCTCAATAGCAAGTACGCCAACTTGGCAGTTCGGACTTAGCAAGTTCAACCTGGGAGTACAGTCTCTCCAGGACGGGAGGATGCAGGACGGTCATTCTGCAATAGGGACGGCAGCGTACTTGATGACGTCACCATCACAGCTCGTCTGCCGGTTATCTCCGAAAACTTTGGAGCAAATTTTAAACTACGCGCTATCGTGATGAATCGACCACAGATTTTAAGTTTTAACATCCACTTTCTCACATAAAATAATCTTAAAACCACATTCCGTCCTACTAAAACAGTAGTATTTCGAAACTTGTAACTTTACAGTTGTGAGTCCTCTCCTCCGCTATCGTTGCTACGAAATGCATTCTGGGATACGTGGCTGCCCCAAGTCCAAGATAAGAGCGTGGTTTTGTGCAAATAGTGCAAAAAAGAATTTGCCTACCACTGAAGCACATCAAGCCTGCGGTACCACCTGAATGCAAAGCATGTTGCAGCGAGCACAGAAACCGCCGGAGCTGTTAGTGCGAGCAGTCCTGGTCCGAGTACGAGCAAGCGGCGCCGGCAACCCACACTGGAGCAAATGAAGCAAAATGTGGCTTCTTGTGGCAAATATTGTTATACCATTAAACTGCGATTAATTGAGATTAATTAATCACAAAGCCTTTAATTAATTAGGTGAATTTCTTTAATCGAGTCCCACCCCGCGTATTTATATTTATATTGGATGTGTATTTTATATATAGTTTATGGGAAACTGTCTATCTAATGATTGCAACATCATCTAAAATAATCATTTATCTACAATGATTGAAATTAATGAAATCAATTAAAATTGAAATGAATGATGCTCATGTTTTGTGTTAATGTTTAAATAATGACGGTGGATCTAGTTGAATGTGATAACAATGTGTAGTGGGCGGTGGAATAACTATTGGTTTCCGTTTGTGATGACTGCTGACTGAGATAAGGGATGAGATTAAATAGATCCTGGAACTTAGCCTGGTCTGGAGCAGGCTCATCGTGAAGCAGCAGCAGCAGGAGGAGAGAGAGAGGGAGGGAGAGAGAGAGAGTGAGAGAGAGAGAGAGAGAGAGAGAGACAGAGAGAGAGAGAGAGAGAGACAGAGAGAGAGAGAGATCGGCTGGCGCGCCGCTACCCGCATTTATGTGCCGCTAATGGTGCTGATTAGGAGCCTCGCTGCAGGTGCGCGACCGGAAGAAGCGGGGACGTTACTGTTAGAATACAGCGGTGGTGGGGCAGACCTAACCTGCCGGTTACATTTAGAATGTATCCAACACCTACTCTGCTCTGTCCAGCATTAGTGTTTCATAGACTGCTCTATTCAAATATGCTGCAATGAAAAAAGCACAGGACTAATGGATCACACTGACATGGACAGACAGACAGACAGACAGACAGACAGACAGGGACAAAGGTCAAAGCTCGAGGTGTTAAAGGAGTATCTCATTGTTCTTTAGCAGTGGGTCCTAGACTTCAACACAGATAAACTGTTGTGTCTGTAGTCACTTGTCTCCATCTAGTGGACAAAATAAGTCATTGCATCCACCTTAGGAAGTAACAACGACCATCAGTCCTACACTTACAAACCACTAAAAAGCAGTGATTTTGACCTCAAATCAAATGGAAATGCAATCAATGGAACCCAACGACTATTGTTAGCAGAAGTAAAGTTTTTTATTAGGGCCACGGGGCAGCCACGAGCAGCCAGGATAACAATAGTGCTCGGGGCGAAGCCCCGAGCACTATTGTTATCCTGCGTGTTTTTTCTTATTATTATTATTATTATTATTATTATTATTATTATTATTCCTCTTCCGGACTTTTTTCGATTCGCTACTCCTCCTACAGTTTTGGGAGCACCCACGCAAATGTTATATCAAAACGTGCGTCTCGATCGGGATCGGCGTGCTATTACGTCGCGAAAAACTGCGATAAATTTTCCATAAGAAATGAATGGGAGGAGCTGAAAATGATCTCACTTCTTCTGCTGGCTACTGCTTCGGCATACTTTCACCTAGAGACTCCATTTAAACTTTAAATTGTAGACACAAGTCTTGTCTATTGGTGTATTAAGCCACGTTTTGATAACTCATGTAGTTTTTGAATAATCCCTCATCAATGACCATGAGCGTTTTTGGAGAAATTCTCTGATTTCAATGGGTGTGTATTGCGTGGACAGTTAGAGGCTAGATTGGGTGACATCATCGCTAGAGTGGGAGAGAGCCGATTAAAAACGACTAGGTTTTTGCTCTTTCCACGCTCCTCCCGGCCACAGTTTACACTCTACAGGCATGATTTTTTCCACAGTTGTAGACAAACTTGTCCTCTCTCTCACAATGTGCTCGAAAAAACTGTGAGAGTTACAGAATTTGAATTAGCAGCCTCTAAGCGCGGCCACGTCTGTCTCTGCTCTCCATGCACTCCAATACAAAGATTTTCGGAGAGAAGCAGAAAGGAGCCCTGTTTTCAACTCGCGACTGTGTCCACAAAATATTCTGTAGAAACACAAAACTACACCAAAACGTTCAGGAAGTCCTCAAGGCGCTCACGGTGTCTTTGTTTTTCTGATAGGAGCTTCCGTTCTCTCAGGAGAAGCCCAAATGTGAGAGGAGTGCAGAGGCAGAAAATCGCTCGTTTTCTCCGCTTTTCTGTCGCCCCTCTCTGTCTGCCCTTATCGTCATGGGCAACCAAGCCAAATTGCCGTGACAACCACTGAGCCTCAGTGGCAGAGAGCCTTTTTTTAACTCCAGATTTTCTGTCTTTCCAGGCTCCTCCCGGCCACAGTTTACACACTACAGGCATGATTTTTTCCACAGTTGCAGACAAACTTGTCCTCTCTCTCACAATGTGCTGGAAAAATGTGTGAGACTTACAGAATTTGAATTAGAGGCCTCTAAGCCCGGCCATGTCTGTCTCTGTCTCTTTTTCTCTCTCTGAGTGCATGTGTGCCTGAGTGCTTAGAGGGGGCGTGTGTGTGCGTGCGCAGCTGGGTCTCATAGAGCATGATTGGGAGGGGCTCTGAAGTTGCTGTGGCAACCTCTGAGGCTCAGTACCTCTGTGAGCACTTCTCTCTCATGCTCCCACATGGAAATAAACAGACATATGGGCATATAATGTAATGTATATGTACGCGGTCGGGCAGTAGACCCCGTGGCCCTTTCAAAATTTCCCGCAGGGAAATTGTCTAGTTATTATTAGTGGGCAAGCTGAAGCTTGCACACTTATGTTCTTCCCACTATTTATTATTCTTATTATTATTATTATTAGTGGGCAAGCTGAAGCTTGCACACTTATGTTCTTCCCACTATTTATTATTCTTATTATTATTATTATTATTATTATTATTATTCCATTCCGTTTTTTGGAACCTATCTCCTCCTACAGTTCTTAACCTAAAAATTTAATTCAAACGTTAAAAAATGGAACTTTCTTTCCGGTAAGTTGCTATTACTGTTGGTGGTGGTATCTGGAATAGGTTTGGAATTATTCAAGTTTATTCCGACTTTTTCTCTATGGAAAATGAATTGGATGAAGTTTGAAAAATCAGTAATGGTTTAACATTTTTAACTCGTTCATAATTCTTGCCAGAAAGCTCAAGTAATTTTTTTAATGTTCCCCTTACCTCGCAAAATATTTCCACAATTCAACTTTGTGATATCGTTTGTACTTTTCCAATAATTAATTTTTATCCACAATATTTTTTGAATGGCAGTCAATGAGAGAGCCGTTTGGAAAAGCTCCAACCCAGCCCTCTTTGAACTCTAACTACTCCTTCATAATTTGAGCTACAAATTTCATTCAACCTTTAAATGGCTCACAACAAGTCCTACTTTAAAGGTTGTAAACATCGTGTAGGTATTTGTCATAGTTTCCGAGATATCATTTTTTAAGTTTTATGGTGTTTTTCGACCGTCCAATGAGTGTGTATGGCATCGATCGTTTCAGCTTGAGCGGATGACGTCATCTGTTAGAGTGGGAGAGAGACGAAAAAGCTTTCAGATTTTCGCTCTTTCCACACTCCTCCCAGCCGCAGTTTACACTCTACGCGCATGATTTTTTCCACAGTTGTAGACACATGTGTTCTGTCTCTCACAATGTGCTTGAAAAATGTGAGAGATTTACCGAAGTTGAATTAGCAGCGTCGAAGTGCGGCCACGTCTGTCTCTTCTCCCCATTAACTCCAATACAAAGATTTTCTGAGACAAGCGGACCGGACTCCTGTTTTTAACTCGCAAGTGTCGACGATATATTTGGTGTAGAAACGCCGAACTAACGCCGAATTGTTCAGGAAGTCCTTAGAGCGATGATGGTCGGTGTATTTTTCTGATAAGAGCTACCGTTTTGTCAGAATCAGTTCATATGTGAGACCAGCGCAGGGGCAGCAAAGCGCCGTGTTTCTCCGTCTGAATGCCTGTGTGTCTGCTCCGCTGAGCTGCCTGTGCACCTGTTTCAGTGTGTGTGTGTGTGTGTGTGTGTGTGTGTGTGTGTGTGTGTGTGGTCGTTCACTGTATGATATTTCGTGAAGTCGTTCATATTTTAGACGAACGTGAATTGAACGCGCTGATGCACGTTATTTTGAACTCGTTCATTCTGGTGTCTGTGAACAGCGCGCTGTTTCAGTTTAACTTCGTTCAATAGCGTGCCAGATTTCTATAGCGCCTGTCAGGCGAGAAGCTGGCAAAACCACAGCGTAAACGGGGCTTAATGTGTAGCGATAAACACACCCTATTTCTCAACACCAGCAATCAGCTTGGCACCGCCGCGCGCGTCATGAAAACAGAATACGACAGCAGCGCGGAGCCGACAGAGCAACAAGGAGGCGTCGTATGATCATTTCAGCGAGTTTTATGACAAGGTCAGTGTTGTGCCTGAACGCGTTGATAGAACGATAGTTCGTGAAGGCGTTCATATTTTAGACGAACGTCAATTGAACGCGCTCATGCGCGTTATTATGAACTCGTTTATTCTGGTGTCTGTGAACTGCGCGCTGTTTTAGTTTAACTTCGTTCTATAGCGTGCCAGATTTCTATAGCGCTTGTCAGCCGAGAAGCCGGCAAAACCACAGCGTAAACGGGGCTTAATGTGTAGCGATAAACACACCCTATTTCTCAACACCAGCAATCAGCTTGGCACCGCCGCGCGCGTCATGAAAACAAAATACGACCGCAGCGCGGAGCCGACAGAGCAACAAGGAGGCGGCGTATCATCATTTCAGCGAGTTTTATGACAAGGTCAGTGTTGTGCCTGAACGCGTTGATAGAACGATAGTTCGTGAAGGCGTTCATATTTTAGATGAACGTGAATTGACCGCGCTGATGCAAGTTACTATGAACTCGTTCATTCTGGTGTCTGTGAACTGCGCGCTACAGTGTAAGTCCGTTCAATAGCGTGCCAGATTTCTATCGCGCTTTCCAGGCGAGTAGCCGGCAAAAACACAGCGTAAACTGGCCTTAATGTGAAGCGAAAAAAATACTTTATCTCTCAACACCAGCCGCGTGCGTCATATGGGGTGAAAGCTGCAGCTGTTAGTAATGTGGACTGATAGGACAGCAGCATTTAAAGCAGCAATGAGGACATGTTGTCCCCTAAATGTTATTGTAAATCATGGTTGGATAAGAATTCAAACGTGAAGATGAAGATGAAATCTGACGCATAGTTACAGTGGTAAAACTAATCAAATAAAAATGAATTATGTAATTGACACTGCCCCGCGTGCGTCACATGGGGTGAAAGCTGCAGCTGTTAATAGTGTGGACTGCATGGTATTCAACATTTAAAGCTGCAATGGGGAAATGTTTTCCCCTCAATGCTACTGTAAATCATGGTTGGATAAGAATTCAAACTTGAATATGAAGATGAAATCTGACGTGTAGTTACAGTGGTAAAACTGATCAAATAATTGCTGACATCCAGACAATGATGATCGACTTGTGTGAAGCCAATCATTTATTACGGTGCGGAGCCGGTATGTCTTTTGAGGCGACGAGGCACAGTGTTGCATTGCTTTCATATGTCCAACGGTCTAATCCTTGTGAAGTCTGTTCTCTGTTTTCGCCACCAGGTGGAGTTCCCCCTTTGTGACACAGTAGTTGAGTGAGTTCACTGTGTTTGTGCCAACTGAGGACTCTGTGTTGCTGCGGCTTCTGGCTGAAATTTTCTGCTTTCTTCAGCTTGCCCACGCATTTTCTTCAGGAAATGCAATCTTTCTAGTTATTATTATTATTATACCGCTGCTTTTTTGGAACCTATCTCCTCCTACAGTTCTTAACCTAAAAATTTAATTCAAGCGTTAAAAAATGGAACTTTCTTTCCGGTAAGTTGCTATTACTTTTGGTGGTGGTATCTGGAATAGTATTGGAATTATTCAAGTTTATTCCGACTTTTTCTCTATGGAAAATGAATTGGATGAAGTTTGAAAAATCAGTAATGGTCCAACATTTTTAACTCGTTCATAATTCTTGCCAGAAACCTCAAGTAATTTTTTTAATGTTCCGCTTACCTCGCCAAATATTTCCACAATTCAACTTTGTGATATCGTTTGCACTTTTTCAATAATTAATTTTTATCCACAATATTTTTTGAATGGCAGTCAATGAGAAAGCCGTTTGGAAAAGCTCCAACCCAGCCCTCTTTGAACTCTAACTACTCCTTCATAATTTGAGCTACAAATTTCATTCAACCTTTAAATGGCTCACAACAAGTGCTACTTTAAAGGTTGTAAACATCGTGTAGGTATGTGTCATAGTTTCCGAGATATCATT
The DNA here is from genome assembly GCF_051107435.1 of Chaetodon auriga. Taxonomy (NCBI): domain Eukaryota; kingdom Metazoa; phylum Chordata; class Actinopteri; order Chaetodontiformes; family Chaetodontidae; genus Chaetodon; species Chaetodon auriga. The sequence goes on along the minus strand of NC_135096.1, from coordinate 1,501,878 downwards.
TTTTAAGTTTTATCCTGTTTTTCGACCGTCCAATGAGTGTGTATGGCATCGATCGTTTCAGCTTGAGCGGGTGACGTCATCTGTTAGAGTGGGAGAGAGACGAAAAAGCTTTCAGATTTTCGCTCTTTCCACACTCCTCCCAGCCGCAGTTTACACTCTACGCGAATGATTTTTTCCACAGTTGTAGACACATGTGTTCTGTCTCTCACAATGTGCTTGAAAAATGTGAGAGATTTACCGAAGTTGAATTAGCAGCGTCGAAGTGCGGCCACGTCTGTCTCTTCTCCCCATTAACTCCAATACAAAGATTTTCTGAGACAAGCGGACCGGACTCCTGTTTTTAACTCGCAAGTGTCGACGAAATATTTGGTGTAGAAACGCCGAACTAACGCCGAATTGTTCAGGAAGTCCTTAGAGCGATGATGGTCGGTGTATTTTTCTGATAGGAGCTACCGTTTTGTCAGAATCAGTTTAAATGTGAGACCAGCGCAGGGGCAGCAAAGCGCTGTGTTTCTCCGTCTGAATGCCTGTGTGTCTGCTCCGCTGAGCTGCCTGTGCACCTGTTTCAGTGTGTGTGTGTGTGTGTGTGTGTGTGTGTGTGTGTGTGTGTGTGTATGGTCGTTCACTGTACGATACTTCGTGAAGTCGTTCATATTTTAGACGAACGTGAATTGAACGCGCTGATGCACGTTATTTTGAACTCGTTCATTCTGGTGTCTGTGAACTGCGCGCTGTTTCAGTTTAACTTCGTTCAATAGCGTGCCAGATTTCTATAGCGCCTGTCAGGCGAGAAGCTGGCAAAACCACAGCGTAAACGGGGCTTAATGTGTAGCGATAAACACACCCTATTTCTCAACACCAGCAATCAGCGTGGCACCGCCGCATGCGTCATGAAAACAGAATACGACAGCAGCACGGAGCCGACAGAGCAACAAGGACGCGTCGTATGATCATTTCAGCGAGTTTTATGACAAGGTCAGTGTTGTGCCTGAACGCGTACATAGAACGATAGTGCGTGAACTCGTTTATGTTTAAGACGAACGTGAAATGAACGCGCTGATGCACGTTATTATGAACTCGTTCATTGCGGTGTCTGTGAACTGCGCGCTGTTTCAGTTTAATTTCGTTCTATAGCGTGCCAGATTTCTATAGCGCTTGTCAGCCGAGAAGCCGGCAAAACCACAGCGTAAACGGGGCTTAATGTGTAGCGATAAACGCACCCTATTTCTCAACACCAGCAATCGTGCGTCATGAAAACAGAATACGACAGCAGCACGGAGCCGACAGAGCAACAAGGAGGCGGCGTATGATCATTTCAGCGAGTTTTATGACAAGGTCAGTGTTGTGCCTGAACGCGTTGATAGAACGATAGTTCGTGACGGCGTTCATAATTTAGATGAACGTGAATTGGCCGCGCTGATGCAAGTTACTATGAAGTCGTTCATTCTGGTGTCTGTGAACGGCGCTCTCTGTCCGGTTAACTTCGTTCAATAGCTGATGGCTGTTAAATACGTATTACTTAATTAATTTACAGCGTGGCACCGCCGCGTGTTTCACATGAAGTGAAAGCTGCAGCTGTTAGTAATGTGGACTGAATGGACAGCAGCATTTAAAGCAGCAATGAGGACATGTTGTCCCCTAAATGTTATTGTAAATCATGATTGGATAAGAATTCAAACGTGAAGATGAAGATGAAATCTGACGCATAGTTACAGTGGTAAAACTGATCAAATAATTGCTGTCTGTGGTTCTATAGGCTGTGTCAATCATTTTGAAAAATAATAGCTCACAACAACATATGGAAAAAAAATAACTATGAATTAATTCATTTTTACAACGGTGAACTCAGTTGAAAATGTTGAATTATGAATTATGAAC